>NC_056743.1:121358938-121406438 GCF_019279795.1 Protopterus annectens
CTAAAAACAAAAAAATAATCCTTGTTTTCCCGCCTCTCCTCGACTAGTTTAGACCAGTTTACAGGAATTGCTGTTTTCTGGTCTATGGTGTAGTTCCTGTGTTGTCCATTACCTTACTTGGATAGAAAGAAGTTTCTTTGCTCACCAGTGGGAGTGGGGAGCCTTGAGCATCCTACCTGTCCCTGTAGGAAGTGACCTCCGCACAAGAGCTGTAGTAATTGGTTGTTTTGGACCATTTCTAGCTCTTTTGAAGTTTCCTGTTTAAAATCCACATTTGCACGACTTTGCGCGGTTGTGCGCATAGTGCAGCGCCGGTTAAACAACTTCTGGCTCCGCCAAGTCTGCTCTTCAAATTTTCCCTTAAGGAAGCTCTACTCTTAGTATAATCAGACTATTCGCTATATTATAAGCCTAGCACTTGTTCTCAAAACTTCTCTAAGCACTACATCCACCTACCACCCCTGTGAATATCCACTTCCCTTAAAGGCACAGCACTCCCTTATACTGTTCTAGCATGTCGAGTGGCAGATTTCTGGCGTCCCCTCCAGTTCAGCTGGTAAATCTGGGTATTTTGAGACAATGCTACAATTGTCTCATGTACACAGACAACCCTCTCCTCCTCCCAACAAACACAAATACATGTGAGAGATGCAACTATATAGCCAAACTGGAGGCTGAACTCTCTCAACTCAGGGCTGGCACGACCAGACAGGAGGAGATGGTAACCACACACACAACAAACTCAGTCCCACATAGACCTACCACAACTGCAAACCAAACACATAAAAACACAGAGACTTCAACTTCCCAAACATAGATTGGGTACATTATTCTAGCCCTAACACCCTAGCCCAAAGGTTCCTGGAATTCATAAATTCAAATGCACTGGAACAACTAGTCACTTCTCCCACTAGGGGAGATAATATACTAGACCTGATCATCACAAACATGGGGACAAAATGCTCCAAACCGGAGGTATACCCCTCACTAGTGAGATCTGACCACAAACAAATCACCATGGATATACATATCCCACCTCCACCCCCAGCACAAAAGACCACAGTGAAAAACTTCTCAAAAGCAGACTTCACTCTTCTTAAGACTGAGATGGTATCCTTTAAGCCCACTGGGCCAGTGGACACCACGTCCCACAATGCCGAATCCTTCACAAATGCTTTCTATGGACATCTCCAAGAATGTATGGATCATGCAATTCCAAATAAATCCAAGTCCCTCTCCACCAAAGGCAAGCGTCCTGTCTGGTGGACCTCAGCCATTAACAAATTGTATAACAAAAGAAGGAAGCTACTACACGACAGAGCAAAACCCATAAAGAGAAGACATCTCTGATCAACACTAGCAGAAAACTACGTTCTCTCATAAAAACTTCCAAGGCCAACTTTGAGAGAAAAATCGCTAAGGACACTATAAAGATAATCACAAAGCCTTCAGCTATGTTAGAAACCTGGGCGGAAACCCTCAGATATGCTCAGTTAGTTCACACAACAAAAAATACACTGAACCCACAGATATTGCCAACATTTTGGCTGACAGGTGTAGTACAAATTTCTCCCCTCCCTCACCCCCAAAAGAAGAAATGTAATCTCCCTGTCATCTCAGATGTCCAAGTGAGAGCCACCCTCAACAAAGCTAAAAATACAGCATCAATGGGACCTGACTGTATCCCGGGTTGCGTGCTACGTGAACTCCAAGAGGAGCTAAACCCGCACATAAAAATGCTATTTAACCTTAGCCTTACTACAGGATATGTACCTGAACACTGGCGTACAGCAACAGTGGTCCCACTCCACAAAGGGGGTACCTCTACAGACCCTGGGAACTACCTACCCATAAGCTTAACCAGCCTGGTCTGCAAAGCTATGGAAAGAATCATTATGGAACTCATAAACAGAGACATTGGGGACCTACAGGCACTTGATCCCACCCAGTTCGGCTTTGTAAAGGGCAGATCCTGCCTTTTGAACCTGGTTGACATTTTCGAAACAGTCACTAGAGCCATTGATGAGGGCAAAGCAGTCAATACAGCCTACCTGGACTTGGCTAAGGCCTTCGACACAATACCCCACTCGGGCATCATAGATAAGCTCAACAGCTTAAACATAAACCCTTATGTCACTAGATAGGTTGCAAACTGGCTAAAGGACAAAACCCATAAAGTTAAAATCGCTGGAGCAATGTCAGACTCAAAACCAGTCACAAGTGGTGTCCCACAAGGATCTGTCCTGGGACCCCTCTTGTTCGGCATTTATTTCTCAGATGTTAAAGCAAACATGGGAGGATTGTGGCTGACAACGTTCGCAGATGACTGCAAACTAGGCGCCATAGTCGATACACCAGCGGACACATACATCCTACAAAAAGGCCTCACAGAAACGGACAAGTGGTGCTGGAGTCATGGCCTTAAACTAAATGCCAAAAAATGTATAGTCATCCCCTTTGGGAAAAACAAAGTACCCACAATTTATCACATAGACAGCAACCCACTGAGTACCTAAAAAGTAATCCGAGACCTAGGGACCCAAGTCGACAGCGACCTCTCATTTGACACCCACATTGCCAAAGTGGTTAGAAAAACATTCTACCTTGCACACCTTATCATGAAGGGATTCACATCCAGATCCAAGGATGTCATTGTACCCCTATACTCCTCCCTCATCAGACCCATGATTGAGTACAATGCCCCATTTGGTATGTACCTCACCCGGCATTTGCAACAGCTAGAGAGACCACAAAAGTACCTCCCCAAGTGGATCAAGGATCTCATATGTCTTATTCTGCTAGACTAAAGAAACTCCAGCTCTATTCAGTAGCATACCGCCTGCTCGGAGGTGATCTCTGCCTGACATACAAGGCTATACCGCCTGCTCGGAGGTGATCTCTGCCTGACATACAAGGCCATGTCCAATCAGGAACTAATGGACATGCTCCACCTTAAAAAATCCAAATCCATCAGAGCCACGAGAGCTGAAGACATGAACCTCAGCACAAGTATGAATAGGACATGCTGGAGGGATAGATTCATAACCCAGAGGCTTCCCATGCTCTGGAACAAGATCCCAGTTCATGTTAGGCAGAGCCCCTCACTGACTCTCTTCAAGAGAAATCTTGATGAGTGGATGAGAGATCGTAAGTTTCCCCCAGGGGTCACATCTGTGTCACTACTAGACAGGGGCACAGTAAACTAATTATTTTATATAAGGGGACCTTCACAGTGTCACTACTAGTCAGAGGCACAGTATTCTAAATCTATTCTTTGCATTTTTTTGTACCATTTCATGGGGTGGCGAAAGCCACATCACTATGGCTAGGCTTACAAATGCCCCAGGGCAGATAGCCTAGTACTAAACTATAAAACTATATATATATATATATATATATATATATATATATATATATATATATATATATATATATATGTTCGTACTAGGCTATCTGCCCTAGGGCATTTATAAGCCTAGCCAGAGTGTGTGTGGCTTTCACCACCCCATAGGATGAGAATACTACTCCCATTTAGGGTTTAGTTTGCTGTGCCTCTGTCTAGTAGTGACAGAGATGACCCCCGGGGTAAACCTACGATCTCCCATCCACTCGTCAAGATTTCTCTTGAATAGAGTTAGTGAGGGGCTCTGCCTAACATGGATTGGGATTCTGTTCCAGAGTGTAGGGAGCCTCTGGGTTATGAATCTGTCCCTCCAGCACGTCTATTTCTGTGTTGAGGTTTACGTCACTTGCTCTCGTGGCTCTGATGGATTTGGATTTTCTGAGATGGAGCATGTCCATTAATTCTGGATTGGACATGGCCTTGTACGTCAGGCACAGGTCACCTCTGAGTAGGCGGTATGCGACTGAATAGAGCTGGAGTTTTTTCAGTCGGGCAGCATATGACATATGTTTAAGACCCTTTATCCTCTTGGTGAGGAACTTTTGGGGTCTTTCCAACTGCTGCAGGTGTCTGGTATGATGCATCCCAAATGGGGAATTGTACTCCATCATTGACCTGATAAGAGAAGAGTACAGGGGCACAATTACCTCTCTTGATCTAGATGTGAAACCCTTCATGATAAGGTGGGCAATATAGAAGGTTTTCCTAACCACTTTGGCAATGTGAGTGTCAAATGAGAGGTTACTGTCAACCTGGGTCCCTAGGTCCCTGATTACCTCTTCCGTACTTAATGGATTACCACCTATGTGGTAATTTGTGGGTACCTTGTTTTTTCCAAAGGGTATGACTATACATTTTTTGGCGTTCAGCTTAAGGCTGTGGCTCTAGCACCAATTATCCGTTTCTATGAGGCCTCTCTGAAGGATGTTTGTGTCCGCTGGAGTATCAATTATGGCGCCCAGTTTGCAGTCATCTGCGTTCTTTGTCAGCCGCAATCCTCCTGTGTTTGCCTGTACCATGGAAAAATAAATGCCGAACAAGAGGGGTCCCAGGACTGAGCCCTGTGGGACACCACTTGTGACTGGTTTGGAGTCTGACATAGCTCCAACAACTCTGACACTGTGGGTTCTGTCCTTGAGCCAGTTTGCAACCCATCTCGTGACATATGGGTTTACATTTAAGCTGGTGTGTTTGTCTATGATGCCCGAGTGGGGTATTGTGTCAAAGGCTTTTGCAAGGTCAAGGTAGGCTGTGTGAACTGCCTTACCCTCATCAATGGCCTTAGTGACACTTTCAAAAAAGTCAACTAAGTTCAAAAGGCAGGATCTGCCCTTGACAAAGCCAAATTGGGTAGGATCCAATGTCTGTAGGTCCCCAATGTCTTTGTTTATGAGTTCCATAATGATCCTCTCCATAGCTTTGCAGACCAGGTTCGTCAAGCTTATGGGGCGGTAATTTCCAGGGTCCGTAGAAGCACCGCCTTTTTGAAGTGGGACCACTGTTGCCGTACACTACTCTTTGTGTACGTATCCTGTAGTAAGGCTAAGATTAAACAGCAGCCTTATGTGTGGGTTTAGTTTCTCTTGGAGTTTATGTAGCACACAGCCCGGGACACCCTCCGGTCCCATTGATGCTGTGTTTTTAGCTTTAGAGAGGGCGGCTCTCACCTGGGCATCTGAGATGTTAGGGAGGCTACACTCTGCTGGGATAGTTATTTCTCCTTTTGGGGGGGAGGGGGAGGAGAAATTTGCACTGAACCTGTCTGCCAGAATGTTGGCAATGTCAGTGGGTTCAGTGTATTTTGTGTCATTTTGGACTAACTGAGCATATCTGGGAGTTTCCACCCAGGTTTCTAACATAGCTAAAGAAGGCCTTGTGATTGTCTTTTGCGATTTTTCTCTCAAAGTTGGCCTTGGATGATTTTATGAGTGATCGTAGTTTTTTGCTAGTACTGATCAGAGATGCCTTCCCTTTTAGGGATTTTGCTCTGTCATGTAGTACTTTCTCCTTCTGTTGTAAAGTTTGTTTATGGCTGGAGTCCACCAGACCGGGTGCCTGCCTTTGGGGGAATGGGTCTTGGTTTTATTTGGGATTGCATAATCCATGCATTCTTGATGGTGCCCGTAGAAGGCATTTGTAAAGGTTTCAGCAGTGTGGGTTGTGGTTTCCACTGGCCCAGGACCTTGGATACCACTTCAGTCTTGGGAAGTGTGAAGTTGGCTTTTGAGAAGTTCTTCACTGTGGTCTTTTGTGCAGGGGGTGGGGGCGGGATGTGGATTTCCAGTGAGATTAATTTATGGTCTGATCTTACCAATGAGGGATATACTTCTGGTGTGGAGCATTTTGTCCCCATGTTTGTGATGATCAGGTCTAGTATATTGTCTCCTCTTGTGGGAATGGTGACTAGTTGTTCCATCGCATTTGAGTTTATAAATTCTAGGAACCTTTGGGCTAGGGTGTTAGGGCTTGAGTAATGTTCCCAGTCTATGTTTGGGTAGTTGAAGTCTCCCAATATGATGGTATTTGGAGAGAGATTCATACTCTCCAGTGTCTTCAGGAAGGCTGTGTGGGGTTCCTGAGTTTGAGAGGGTGGTCTGTACCATGCTACAAACTGTAAGGCAGTTTTGCCTATGGTTAGTTGCACCTGGATGGTCTCCGATGCTTCATGCGTTGCCACTAACCTGGAGGTGTGGGTATCTTTTAATATGGATACTCACCCTCCTTTTGTGGTTCGGTCCAAGTTTTGCGGCCAGAAAGCATGATAATGAGGTAAAACCTGGTAGTGCTGTGGTGCTCTCAGGAGCCTTGAACCAGGTTTCAGTCACTGCCCAGACATCGATATTCTCCATACTGAGATATTCTCCATACTGAGGAGGCCTTCGAGGGCGTGCATCTTGAGGTTTAGACTTCTGGCATTGAGCAGCATTACCCTTAGTTTTTTTCCACTTGTGTTTTCTAGGGAGGTAGGTTTGTCATTTTGAGCCTTGCCTAAAAAAGGCACTATGGGGTTGGCAAGAGCCTTGCCAATATCTGGAAGCCCAGGGGTGACAGGTGCAAGCCATCCCTTGCGAAACAGCGTGGCTTGTCGAGCATGTCATCCCAAGCAGACAGACATTGGATCCCCTTAGAATGACACCAGTAATTAAGCCAATTGTTAAACCTGATCATTTTGTCTTTGTACTGTGGCATCATTCTTGGTGAGGGTAAGATGCTGCTCAGGGTCAGGGTCATACCGGCCTGGGCTACATAATCAGAGCTCTAGGTCTCTCTTCATGTAGTCCAGGGAGGTACGTCTCGGGTCGTTCACACCGGCATGTACAATGACTGAGTCATATTTTGTACTTGCTGTGGAGTGACCTGAGTGCTTGTGTTATGTGGCGGATTCTAGCTCCCGACAGGCAGCTTACTGTGACCTTTACCTTGTTCAGTCTGGTGAGCGGGACGTCAGTGTGTCTGACTATGGAGTCACCTATTACACGTGTGTCTGGCATGTTGTTTGGCCTTAAGGGCTGTGACTGTTTAGCACACTGACTTTGTGAACTATGTGTTGCATGTGCTATGTCTTGAGGTGGCGGTTGCTTGGGTGTCTGCTTTGGAGGCCTCTGTTTTGGTAGATTTTTAATCAGCGCCTCTGAGTGTGTTTTTGTGTGTTTGGTTTGCAGTTGTGATAGTTCTATGTGAGACTGGGTTTGCATTTTATATATATATATATATATATATATATATATATATATATATATATATATATATATATATATATATAGATATATATATATATATATATATATATATATATATATATATATATAAATATATAATATACATATATATATATATATATATATATATATATATATATGTTATGTTTGTGTGTATAATATACAATAGATATAGACATATATGGGGTAATAACCATTGGAGTTATAAAAGAAATGAGATTAAAGCAGAAATTTGAATATTTTGTAATATGATTGATCCTTTTTTTAATTTTTAAACTAAGAACAGGTTTTTCAGATCATTTGGCTATATGGGTAGAACTGAAGGGAAAGAATCTATGTATAAGGTTAAAGAAAATGATTTAACGAGCGAGATTTGGGTAAGGGGGATAGGAAGTTTAACTATGGAAAGATGTAGCTTTGAGAATTTTCTAAGAAAAGTGGACTGATTTGGTGAATAAGCTTTAAAGAAAAGTATCAAAAATGCTTTTTAAAATGTCAAGTGATGAAAATGAAAGAAAAGCAAAAATATAAGTTGTTAGTACTGAGAGGTGTTAAAAAAAAAAAAAAAAAAAAAAAAACTTGTGAAAAGGAGAAAATAAGTGAACTGGACCAGGAGAAGATAAAATAGAAAATGTATAAACACAACCATTTTCTACAAGGGGAAAATGGTTCTGTATTTGAGTAAGATAGTGAGAGAAAATTAGTATAATAAGGCAGTTTGAAAACGGTAAAGGAAGAAGGGTGAAAAAGAAGGAAAAATTGAGGTAATAAAGCAGTATATAAAAATAAATTTTAGAAAAGGGAGATCTGGAATGCGTATAATATAAGTCAGGGAGAGAATGAGATTATGGAAAAATGTAGAAACACTTGAATATGGAGAAATCTACAGGAGTAGATAGAATTGAGTATTTGTAATGTGGAAGAATGGCAAAAAGTGAGTGTTGTGAAAGTATTAAATGAGTGGTTTGAAAACGTGGTAGTTATGGGGGCTATGAAATGTGTGGAAGCAAGGAAAAAGAGGATAAACTGGAGATGGCAGTATTTTAATATGGATTATAAATTTGAGAATTATAAGAAAGATTAGCAGGAGGTGTTTGTAAGTTGCTGGAGCCTATGATTTATGGAAAAAAAAAATGGAAAGGCAGTCCAAATTTATTTTGGGTATTAAATGAGGTGATGTAAATAAAAAGGTAGAAACAAGTAATTGTAGGAGATGCGAGTAAAGCATTTGACAGAATACGATATGAAGAAATGATTTATGTGACAGTAGTTGTACCTAGGTATGACAAGAAAATGGTATCGGAGGAACTTAAACTTTGTCTCAATTAAATATTCCAGTTTATGTTGGGCTATTTTTAACTACAATTTGAGCATTGGGGGTAGATATACATACAGATATTTCAAGCACGGGCTTTAATGCCCTTCTATCTTGCCAATATACCAAAACACTTGTTCCCAAAGTGTCCAGGCGCTGCTAAAAATATCTAAACTAGTACTTGCTTTAATGTAATTTGGTAGTCTGTTCCATGCATCAGCTACTCTCGGAGAACGGATTAGTACACATCTCATTCTGCATAGGTTGTCTGATTTTCTTGTACTTTTTTATTATTTAACATTCCACCAGGTAGTGGTCTCTAAATGCCCTATATACATGAATAACATCTCTTTGATATTTGTAAGAGATCTCTCTACAAGTTAAGGTATTTTAGTCTTTCATAGTAACTTAGATTTTCACATTCATGGATGCCCTTCGTATATTTCCCATTTCCTTGTAGAGTTTCTATATTTTTATTCCATAGTCAAGTTTAGGTCTAACATAACTAACAAACAATGACTTCATCATTTTTGCTTTCTTGGACTTTATAAATCTTTATACAACCTAGTTCTGTAACTATCATAACCAATTGGTTGTTACGTTTAGAAAAACTCGTAGTTGAATCTACCCATATACCCTACAGTTTGTTACGGTGTGCTGTTTTAAATATTCACCTTTCAATTTGTCTCCCAAATTTGTAATTATCTGACTGCGGTGGTGGTGCTGCGGTAGCGCTATCGCGTCACAGTAAGACGTTGTCTCGTTCGATTCTCAGCTAGAGCGTCTTCTGTCTGGAGACATGCGTGAATGGGCGTACCTTTGTTGAAGGTTGTGTCAGGGCTGGCAACTTGGCACGTAAAAACGTACTGCCCGTCATTAGTGGACCAGAGTTCCCATGCGGTGACCCCTAACAGGGAAATAGCCGAAAGACACAACAACACCAAGTTTTTGATGTAATTATCAGCATAGTATTCTCCTGTGCCTAAATGGTCAATTTAGTTAAGTTATTTTGCAGACGTACCTCATCTGTAACGCATGTAATCAGTTAACCCAATTTCAGGTTGTCTGCATATGGAGTGTAGAGCCCATCGGATCAAAGTTAGGTTTGAAAGATGCAGTCTAAACAAGTAAGGGCCTTGGACTGAGCCCTGTGAAACACCCTAAATGTAACCAAGGATTTCACCTGTCCAGTTGCTGTATACTTGCCATGTTCTATTTGTAAGGCATGCATTTATTCATCTTGATCGAGAGTACATCAATACTTGTACTAATTTTATTGATCAGTGTTTTGTGTTTGACCCTGTCAAATGCTGAAGTTAAATCTGTATAAATTACATCACAGCACAGTTTCATTCATAGCTACTGTTATACTGTTACATCATGTTACAGGTGATAACATATATCTAATGTTAAGTTGTCAATCTCGCCTTCATTCTTGCTGGATGGGTTCGGAGCCGATCCTCTGCTCCGACTCGGCACTTGCTTTAGCTTGAGAACTCCTTTTACCAGCTCGAGGCAACCCTATATCCCATGATGCAAGGCGGAACTACCTCAGATCTCGTTTGCCGCTTAGCGAAAGAGGTCTCCTTTTTGCCAGCTGAGGTAAGTTGATATTTTCAGAAAGCTTAGTCAGGGATTTATTTCTCCCTTATTCCCCTTTTTATAGTGTGTAGTGTTTCTACAGCCCACCTTATTTCCCTTAGTTAAAAACTTTTAAATTCTTTTTATAATTCTAAAAGAGTTTTCAGTTAGGCCTAGACCCCCTTGCTTAATCCCTACCTGTGTGTCTGTGTGTTTGGGGATTAATTGTGTGATTGTTGGGGTGTGTGACTTTCTTCCTCTAGGACTATGTCTAAGGAAGGCAAGGTCTCCGGCTTCAAGAAGTGTGACTCGTGCTGTCAGAAAATGTCTCTGACAGACTGTCACACTTGTGTTTACTGCCTGGGGCCTTTGCACCTGCAGGACTCCTGTGCTTTGTGTCACTCTTTTAGCCAGAGAGTCCTGCAGGAAAGGAGGAATAAATTGATCCTCCATGGCTTGCTTAAGCCAGAAGGTTCTCCCTCTAAAACAGGGTCCAGTAAACCTTCTAAGCCTCTGAAGGTTCAGGCTACAGTGTCTAAGCCTCCTCCCGTGGCTCCGGCTCCGTCGGAGCAGAGATCGGCTCCGGCTGGAGCCGATCTTTCTGCTTCTAAAGTAGTGGGCTCGGCACCGATCGGTTCCGACACCCAATCTACTGTTGTCTTGTCGGCTCCGGCTGGAGCCGACACCTTATCCAGCATAGGAGCTGAGAAACCTTCGGTTCCATCTGGAATTCAGGGGACTTCGGCTCCGATGACTTCGTCCCGAAAGAGATCTCGGTCCCCTTCGTTGGAGAGTATCCACTCGGCTCCGGGGTCTCCTCTTTTGTCGGAGCGGAGCCATCGGAGCCGATCTTCGAGATCTTCCAGGCTGTCTGACCACGACTTAGAGAGGGTGGTAAGCAGGCTGTTAAAGTCGCAGGCACTGGCCCAAATGCTCCATAGCCCGTCTCAGCAGACTTCGGCTATTGCTTCACCCCTTGAACTTCCTCCTCCGACTCCCCACCAGAGTTCGGAGCCGGAGCTTCTCGGGACAGCGACTGTTTCGGCGCCGGAGCTGATACATCCTTCGGCTCAGTCGTCTTCGGCTCCGATCTCCTCCTTGAGACCTTCCTTGGAGGGATCCGGTCGTCGAGTTTCCCTGGTCGGCTCCGAGGGGGCTAGTGGCATCGGACACTTGTCCGACCCCGCTCTCCCTCTCGGGGCTTCGGCTTTGATAAGCTTGGCACCGACATCGGCCTCGGAGCCTTCCCTCTCAGTGGAGCCGGGAATTTATTCCGGTCTCCCGGGGAGGGGAGCCTTTGAGGTGATGAGGAGTGTCCTGGCTCCTGAGCCAGGCCAACGGTCCATCCCTCTAGCTCCTCCCTCTTCGGTGCCTGTAGACACCTCTTGCCAGCCTCTTGCTCTCAGGCCCAGGGATCCATCACCCCAGGTTTCCCCATTGGGAATTTCCTCCTCTTCCGAAATTTCTCCTGATCCTGCAGGTGAACCCCCTCGGAAGAGGACGTGTAAGAGGAAACACACAGACTCCCTGAGTCTACTACATCTGATACCGACTTAGATGAGTCGGAGGGTTCTACGATCCCCTCTGAGGATGTCTCCTTTTCAGACATCCTTGAGCTCCTCAAACAGAGGGGGAATTGGCCATCTATTGATCCCTCCGAGGATGAGTCGGTATACCTGGAGGCTTTTGGATCCCGACCCTCCACCTCCTGGGTGTCTCCGCCTTTCGACCCACTTATGCAGGTAGTGGCTCAAAAGGCGTGGGCAGCTCCAGATTCTGTGGAACCTGTCCCCAGTAGGCCATCCAAGTTTATTACAGCCCCTACGGACAAACAGTTTCTTTCCAAGGGCGTTTCTGTGGATGCTATGGTGGTGGCGGCCGCCACTAAGAAGGAACTTGCGGATCCTTCAGTACCTGTCCATCCTCCTAACAAGGATTCTAGGACCATGGACAGGTATGGAAAGCGTCAAAGAACAGAAAGACACTGCAACCAAGTAACTCTGGAAAAACTAAGTCAGCTTCAACCCAGCAGCAAATTATGAGACTCCACAAGTTGTTTTTAGCGCTTTCATTCACTTTAATCTTCTGTGAACTTCCTCAGAAACAACTTCACCATCCATACACCTGTTTAAGTACTATTCAATCACAATTAATTTACATACATAATTGATGGCAATGAATAAAATTTAAAGACATACCATAAAAAATTACTGAAAACTATATATAGTACATATGAACTCTTAAAACATCCTAAATAAATACTTCTCAAGTATATGTTTAACACTAATATAACTATATCATTTGAATGTGTGATATCACAATAAAAATTATGAATTCATTTCCAAGAAACCTCTCATATTTATAGTTTCATTGAGACCTGGAAATTTGTCAGCTCCTAAAAATATTTGCCAAAAGGACTCTTTACATTCTAATAAAAGTTTGAAATTACCACCAAATGTTACACTATTTACACTATCTAGAACAGCAAATGTAAACTTTTTAAATTCATTACAAATGATAGAATGCCTTGCTAATGCATTATTTGTGTCTTTTTTTCTTTATAGCCAAAATGTGTTCACTAATTCTGACTTTCAAGGCTCTTGTGATCATTCCCACATAATAACTTGGACATGTTTGGCACTGAGCAAAATAAACAACCATAGTACTGTGACATGTAAAATACTGTTTTGACCAATGTGTTGTTCGTAAATGCTTAAAGTGTACAAAAGATGAATTAGTGATGTATCTACACTGTTTACAACAGTGGCAAGAAAAGGTGCCTTTAGTTTGTATGACACCCGTTCTATTTGTAGTACATCTGTTTTCCTTTTTCTCAAGTATACTTTTTAGATTAACTACTTTTTTGAAAGTGAACATTGGTTTAATGCCTAAAATGTTAGCTAAATCTTGGTTACCCAAGATAATCTTCCAGTTATTTACAATAATGTCTTTAATAAGCCACATCTCATTAGAAATGGGTAGCAAAAAGGAACCACTAAATTCCTTATTGTTCTTAGTTGTTACTTCTGTGACCAGTGACCCTACTGTTAAAATAGGCCTTGCTGTGGTCTCACGAAGAAATGTTACTTCTCTTTTTATTGTTTTTAACCATGCCAGCTTATAACCTCTATTGACAAAAAATCCCCTTAGATTATTTGTTTCACTCAGAAAAATCTCATTGTCAGATGTCAACCTGCTTAGACTAATGTATTGACCCTTTGTAACCCCTTTCTTCATGTGGTAAGGGTGTATACTGTTTTTGTGCAAATACTGATTTGCAAATGTAGGTTTTCTGTATATGGAACTTGAAAATTTTTTTAAGTACATTGTCATAACTTAAATGTAAATCCAAAAAATTGATGTTAGTTCCAAATTCACCAACAGTGAATGTTAGACAATTTGTAGTGTTGTTCAAATAATGAACAAAGTCATGAAATTCCTGTAAGGTACCATTCCATAGAAAAAGATCATCTATGTATCTGGTGTAAAAGATGATCTTGTCTTTGTAAATAGAATTTGCCACGAAAGTGTTTTCCCATTGTGCCATAGTCAGATTTGCATAAGCCGGAGCTACCCTTGCCCCCATTGCCACACCCGAAACTTGCCTATAAAATTTATCATTGAATTTGAAAAAGTTGTTTTGTAATACACATTCCATAAGACTACAAATGGTGTTAACCTTAATATTACTTAAGTTTGTGTTAGCAACCAAATATTGTCTTAAATGTTCAATTCCAAATTCATGATCAATACAAGTGTATAAAGATTGTACATCCAAGGAAGCAAGAAAGAATTCAGATGTCAGAGGTTGTAATTCTCTAAGCTGTTCCAATAGATGCCAAGAGTCTTTTAAATAATATTTAGAACGTTGTACTATTGGATTCAAAGTGTAATCTAACCAAATGGAGATAGTTTCTGTCTTACATTTGGGGGCTGAGGTAATTGGCCTAAAAGGGGGATCAAACAGGTTTTTTTGTAGTTTTGGGATACCAAACATGTTTCCCATTTTAGGAAATTCAACTAATAGGAAACTATATGTTGCATAGTCTATTTCATCTTGACTAAACATATCAAATAAAGTAGTATCTAATCTTAAAAAACTTTTTTGTATCATCTTAGTATCTACTTCTTGATAGACATGTTTGTCCATTAACAAAGCTTCCATTGAGTTTATATATTGTGAATTTTCCATAATTACTATTTTGCCCCCCTTGTCAGCCTTCATAATTCTTATGTCCGTGTTGTCTTTTAAGTTTTTCAGAGCTGTTAACTCTGGCTCACTTATATGGAAAGCGGATGTTTTCTTCAGCGACCTTTGCTATGCGTTCGCTGAACTACCTTTGTCACTTCACCAGGCTTCAAAGAGATATTCTCAAGGAACTAGGTGAAGTGGTCCAGGATCCTTCTGCTGCTGGGGCTCAAGAAAAGATTGCCTCACAGCTAGCAATCTTGAATTCCTTATCCAACTCCTCCATGCGGCTCATATCCTATGCGGCCGATGGAGCGAGCAGGGCCGCAGGCACAGGAGTGGCTCTTAGATGTCAAGCCTGGATGCGGCTTTGTAATTTTGCGGACCCCTTTAAGGCGTCCTTCACCAATACCCCCTTTGATGGTTCGGCTTTGTTCTGACCTCAGGTGAAGGATACCTTGACCAGGTGTGAGCAGGACGGTAAAACTCTTTCTGCTGTTGGAGTCCATTTTTCCACCCCTTCTAGACCATATCCCAAGGGTCAGAAGGGAGGGAAGATGTGGTTCCGCAAAGCCCAAGGAGCTACACCGGACACACGTGGTCAGTTTACCCCCAGAGGCAGAGGGGGTAACAATAATAGACGCCGCCCTAGAGGCAGGGGGGGTCCTCAGAACCAGGGCAACAGGGAGTCTCTTCCTGAGAAGCCCTTTCAGCACCCCTGAGGTGTTGCCCGACTGTCCACCCTTGGAGGCAGTCGGGGGAAGGATTTCGCTGTACCCAGTAGCCTGTCATTCCCTTTCACAAGATATGTGGGTACAGTCCAATCATATCCGAGGGTTACAAAATCCCCTTCGAAAGGTATCCCGTACCTCAACAATCCCTTCCAGACATCTCACCCGGTCAAAGGGATTTGGCAGAACAGGAGGTTTCAAAGCTCCTAGGAAAAAGAGCCGTCCAGACTGTTCCGGCAGACCAAGTAGGATCCGGCGTCTACTCGAGATTCTTTTTGGTCCCCAAAAGGACGGGAGATTGGAGACCAATATTAGACCTGAGCAGTCTAAACAGATTTGTCAAGAAGGCAAGATTCCGGATGGGCACGCTTCAGTCCATTCTGCCCTTTCTGGGCAAGGACAACTGGATGTGCTCTATAGACCTTCAGGACGCGTACTATCACATAAAGATTCACAGGCGCTCCAGAAGGTTTCTCCGCTTTCGGCTAGGGGACCAGTCATTACCAATTCAGAGCCCTGCCCTTTGGCCTCAGTTCAGCCCCCAGAGTGTTTACCAAATGCATGGCAGTGGTCACAGCTCATCTGAGACGTCAAGGATTCCAGGCGTTTCCTTATTTAGACGACTGGCTCCTCTCCGCCACCACCAGGTGTCAGCTTCTTCAGACCAGAGACTACACTTTGCAGCTTTGCAGGAGTTTGGGAATTTCAGTGAATTTCGAAAAATCTTCTCTGCGGCCTTGCCAATCTATCACCTTTATAGGCGCAGAATTAAACACCGTCAAAATGTTAGCCAGACTAACAGATCAAAGAATTCTGGACATCCAAAAATTCATTCGGATTCTATTGCAGAGCAGCAAGGTCAAAGCCAGATTGATACTAAAGGTTCTAGGTCTTATGGCTGCGGCCATTGTTCTTCTACCACTGGCTCGCTTCCACATGCGTCTTCTGCAGTGGATGTTATTCACTCAGTGGTCGTTCCACAGTCTTCCGATGAGGCACGAAATCTTAGTCACACAATCGTGCAGAACTCATCTGAACTGGTGGATATCTTCCCCTCTTCTTCATCAGGGCCGACCCTTTGTTCCCCCTCCTCTAGTTGCCACAGTTACTACGGATGCCTCTCTGATCAGGTGGGGGGGGGCATTATCAGGGCAGGATGGTCCACGGGACGTGGCAACCCATAGAATACCATCTGCACATAAATGTCCTGGAGATGAGAGCGGTGCTTTTAACGTTGCAAGCCCTCAACGACTTTCTTCCCACGGGGACTATTGCAGTACAAACGGGCAACATGTCCGTGGTCTGGTACATCAACAAGCAGGGCGGGACCAGGTCCTATCCGTTGTGTCGAAGCTCTCAGACTTTGGCAATGGGCAATCTCCTCTCATCGATTTCTGATAGCAACGCACATTCCCGGCAGGTCCAACCTCTTGGCGGACAGGCTGAGCAGATCCATTCTCATGCCTCACGAGTGGTCTCTCAATCAATCTGTAGTGGATCAGATTTTTCTGAAGTGGGGCACACCTTGTTGCGATCTTTTTGCTACACCCCAAAACAAGTGCCCCGATTTTTTTTCACCCTCTTTCCCCTACCAGGCCATCCCCTGAGAGACTCTCTAACCCAGGATTGGCCCCGGGGACTTCTGTATGCTTTTCCTCCCTTTCCCTTGATTCCACAAGTCATTCAGAAAGCCACCGTTTTGAGGGCCAAGTTGATTCTCATTGCCCCTTACTGGCCTTGACAAATTTGGTTTCCGTCTCTGCATCATCACCTCCTGGTGCAGCCCTGGCATCTGGACCCAGTTCCGGATCTCTTGATCCACCAGTCGGGTCAACAGCACCAGGCCATTCTTTCTCTCAACCTCACTGCTTGGTTGCTCCACTTCCTTCCCTAGCCAGGCTTCCGATGATCTCTGATTCAGTCAGAGACATCTTAGTGTCTTCTTTAAAGTCGTCCACCAGAACTGTTTATGCTAGCAAGTGGCGACGTTTTTCTATTTGGGCAAATTCCAGGAATATTGATCCCTTTACTGCTCCTGTGCATTCTGTTTTAGATTTCCTGGCTGAGGTTTTTCATTCAGGATCTTCTTCATCTACAGTTAAAGTTCAACTGGCTGCTATTTCCAAGTATCATGTTGGCTTGCATGATAATAACATTATGTCTCATAGATTATGCAAGGCCTTTCTGAGAGGAGTTTTTCTCCTAAAGCCGCCGATAAAGCATCCTCCTCCGCAATGGGATCTAAATTTAATGTTGGCATCCTTGATGTTACCTCCCTTCGAACCGTCTGCTTCATGTTCTTTGAAATTATTGACCTGGAAAACTATATTTGTACTGGCTGTCACTTCAGCAAGAAGGGTTTCCGAGATTCAAGCTCTCTGCATCCGTTCCCCTTACTTGGTTTTTCATAAGGACAGGGTATCCTTAAGAACGAACCAGTCCTTTCTCCCCAAAGTTGTGTCTCAAACCAATATTAATCAATCCATAGATCTACCAGTTTTTTTCCCAAACTATTCTGACAGAGCTGAACAAAAGCTTCATTTTTTGGATGTCCATCGTCAGCTCAGGTACTATTTGCATAGAACGAAACAATTCAGGAAATCAGACCAATTATTTGTCTCCTATGCAGAAAACAGGATAGGTCTCCCAGTGTCTAAAGTGACCTTATCCAGATGGTTGTCTTCCACCATTTCCTATGTGTACTCTCTGAGGCAAGCAACTACCTTCTAAACCGAAAGCACACTCAACCAGGAGTCTATCCACTTCTGCAGCCTTTCAGGATAGACTACCCATTGATACCAGCAGCTACTTGGGCCACTCCTCATACCTTTGTCTCTCATTACAAGTTAGACTTGGCCTCCAGAGACAGGGCCAGTTTTGGTTCCACAGTTCTCAAGAGTCTGTTCCATTGAGCCACCCGGGATACAGGTGCTAGGGACGCGGTCCCATCCAGCAAGAATGAAGGCGAGATTGACAACTTAACATTTAGAAGTTATGTACCTACCATAACGTTCCATGTTAGTTGTCTTCTCTCGCCTTCTTTCTTGCGTCCCTCCCTCCTTCCCCCTGGCCTGGACATATCTTGAAGAGTTCCTATCAGGTTGTTTCCTCCTGAGCCTTCATTAGAGGACTCTTTATTATGAACTTGGGTTTCCTAAATATGTTGGGTTAGTCCTTAGCAGGGTAGGTTAGCTACCAAACGAGATCTGAGGTAGTTCCGCCTTGCATCATGGGATATAGGGTTGCCTCGAGCTGGTAAAAGGAGTTCTCAAGCTAAAGCAAGTGCCGAGTCGGAGCCGAGGATCGGCTCCGAACCCATCCAGCAAGAAAGAAGGCGAGAGAAGACAACTAACATGGAACGTTATGGTAGGTACATAACTTCTAATTTTCAACATATGCATTGCCGATGTATGGTATCAAGTCCCAACCTATCCAGTTCTGACAATAACTTCTCCAATATTGCCTTCTCCGTTATTTTGCCACAACATGGAAGTAGACTTAAGGGTCTGTTACTGTGGGTTTGTCCTACTCCCGTTTCCCTTAAATGACGGGTTTAAGTGCATGTCTCCAATCTTGAGGAATATCCACATGTTTATATGACCTAGTGAGTAATATATGTAGTGGTACCATAAGTTGTTGCGTAAGTGTTCTCGGGTCATTGTTATTAATTCCATGTCCTCCCTGTGCTTTGTTTGGATCCCGTTTGTACAGTTCTATTTCAATGTAATCTAATTTGATTCCATTATCTGGAGTTATCTGAATGTCACTGGAAGGATGTATAAATGCAATAAAGCAATTTATAAAGCATTGGGATTTAAAATGGAAAAAATGGAGACTGGACATATAATAGGGTTTGTATTTGTCTAGTGTAGTCAAAAGATATAAAGCAGCAAAGAGGAGGCCAGGATTAGAATTCTCCTCCCTGTTTATTACCACAAGATTGAGCGCTTTCGTCTGATTTTAAAATGGACTTAATCTGAATAATGTACCATCAGAGGAACAGTTAATTTATACCTTCTCAAAACACATGATCGATTTTAAGTTAGAGAAGGAAAGAACACACCAACTGGAACCAAAAAACTGTAGAGGATACCAAGTTGGTAATGCTTACGAAAACTATCTTTAGTTTCCAAAATGATGACAAAGCCAAGCAGTACATAGGCAAATACCAGTAGTTCTTACGGTGAAAAGGCGTTGTATGCTGTTGAAAAACGCTAAACCAAATAGCTTCCACAAAGAACTTTTATTCGACAAGAGCAACAAATAAAATCCAAGTTGACCAAGTGCTTTCGCCTGGACTATTCCAGGCTTTTTCAAAAAAAAGAGCAACAAATAAAATCCAAGTTGACCAAGTGCTTTCGCCTGGACTATTCCAGGCTTTTTCATTTTGGAAACTAAAGATAGTTTTCGTAAGCATTACCAACTTGGTATCCTCTACAGTTTTTTGGTTCCAGTTGGTGTGTTCTTTCCTTCTGTGAGTTTATTGGAGTTTTCTTGCTGTTTTTTCGATTTTAAGTTAGGCAATTACCTAATCAAAACATTTTAAAAGAACAGTGAACAGAATTAACAAACACACAATACAGATTTGATTCTTTTTGACTTGATAAAATGTATTAAAACCAATACACCATTTTTCATTTGGAACTGTAGTAGGTAAAATTATCAAATGGTATAAGTTGGTAATAGAGACCATTTTGTTTAACCCAGGTAACACAGTAGCATTACATTTCAGTTGCCTTTTGAGTTGTTTTGTATTGCAAGAAATCATCCAATGGCCCTCCTTTTTGACCCAAGTCAACATTATCTGAGACAAAAAAATTAAAGGAATCTGTGTAAATTTTTTTTTTTTTTTTAACATCTATCTGGTGTGCTTCTCCTTCTTCACTGATGGGTCACCGATCCAACTTTGTCACATTCAGCAGACTTCAGCTTCCAAGCTTGAGTGTCTCCCTTTCCCACCATTCTCTGCCCCAGCACAACCTTCTGAGGTCTCGTTTGCCGCCAGTATGTACAGATGTGGTTACGAGCGGTTGAGGAGATTAGTATCCTTTCTTCTGTAGTTTGTCTTTGTTTACGTGTCCATAACAGTTTTTCTTAATACTACATTTCCTTTTGTTTCCTCCCCATTTTTTGTTAGTATTTACGAGGTGCTTGAGGTTTCTCTTTCTCTTCCACCTCTTTCTTCCTTTCTGGGCTGTGGTCCTTCTTTCTCTTACAAAATTGTAAAAAAAAAAAAAAAATATTCCTCATTTCTCCATTATGGTAAGCCTACAGGTTTTAAGTGGTACGCCAAGTGTGAGGAAATTTCTATGTATTGTTTAGGATCAGCTCCCCTGGATTCCCCTTGTACCATCTCTCAGGGGTTTAATCCTAAAGCTATACAGGAAAGAAAGAATAAGCTAATTTTAAACATTCTTAAGCCTGTTCCATTGTCTTCTCTAGGGGCTCAACCCCCCCCCCCCTCCAAGGAACTGCTTGGCTTCAAGGCGATGAAATGCCGTCACAAGGAGTCCAGGGTATCCTTGGAGCCCCTTAGGTTCCGAAGGAGCCTGATTAGAGGACATCTGCTCCGTTGGATCCTATTGACTTAACTGCTCAGAATGAGCAAACAGTCTCCTGATCCTAAGACTTTGGATCTGTGTTCAAATACTACCCCCTCTAATCTGTAGATCTCTATATCTGCAATCCTCCTTCTTGTTCTGAGATTTTATTACCTCAGTTTATCCCTAGGTTCCATCAAGGATTTTGCAGACCCCCAGGCACTTCCATCCCTCTTCAGTGGCTTCTTCCAGATCCTTTAGAAGCCTGTATGACAACGTAGACAAAATGGTGAGATCCATAATCGAGGCTAAGATCCAGATGGGCGTACTTCCAGCTCTGTCACCTCATGAATTTGAAGGTGTTTCTCCCACTTTTTTTTTCTTTGTCCAATCCGTGTTTCAGTTTTGGAGCCAGAGGATAGTAGTCTTCCGAGGGATTTTGGGTTGGATTAGTGAACACTGGTTTCATCGAGGCTGACTGCCTCTGCTCAGAGGTCTTTGTATCAGAGTGAGGTCTGGATCCAGGATGTCGCAGCCAGATCCAAGGGGTGGCTCCAGAATTTTCAGTTCTTTTCCTTCCCTTTGGAGTGTTGGCCCTCAACAGCTAGGGTCCGGTTTTATCTGGAAGTTGAGGTTCCGGTGAACCTCTTCCTCCTCCAGGTGCCTCTGTTCTCAGGGAGTTTGGTAGGCTATCCCCGAGACCTTCAGGTTTCTAGAAAAGGCCTTTTTTTTAAGCAGAGTACTGGACCCTTTGACTTCTGCTCCCCCCTCATGTACCTACATTGGATCTGGGCCTTGGACCTTCCATTTCTCTGCAGGATCAGCCTACCTCTAAGGACCTCCAGACCATCCCATCTGAGGTGGCCTCTTCCTGTTCTGACTCCTCCCCTGAATATCCCACTGAGGATATCCCAGGGAAGCATCTGTGGTCACACTGGCTGTTGGGGGGAGGGCAGAATGAAAGGTCTGCCAACCGGCAGGTCTGAGTGAATACACCACTGTAGACGAGAAGGGACTTGGACTCCCTATGGTGTCCCTCACTGAGGGTACTGACTACGATGAGGGAGAGAGCGGTCTTGGATATAGTAAAGTTAAGAGGTGACTGGTTGTAAAAAAAAAAAAAAAAAAAAACTTTTTCAGTGGAATCTGTATTCCTGGAATCCTTTGGGGCAGGACCATCTACATCTTTGGTAGTCCCCCCCCCCCCCCCCGGCGGACACTCTTGTAGACCTAGTCACCTGCTGGGCCTGGCAGGAGTCTGACACCATAGAGTCTGTACCGAAGTGACAGGATAACATTTTCTCCCCCCTGAGGTCTGAACATTTTGGAGTAAGGGAGTCCCAGTTGATGCTATGGTGGTGGCAGCTGCTACCAAAAAAGAGCTCGCCCAACTGTCCATCTGCTGAGCAGGGAGTCCAGAGCACTGGATAGGTTCAGGAATCTAGCTTTTACTTAAACGACATTTTCGCTTGGAGCCCACACTCTTATTTGGCACATTTTATTTGCATTCAGAGACCTGGTTAAGGATCTTTGCAAATCCTTGGAGTGCTTACCTAAGGAGGAGTTAGATAAGATTTCTCCCAAGCTAGCCACTAGCTTCATGGAAGACTTTGCTAGGAAGAGTTTCCCACTCAGCGGAAGGATCTTAAATGCCAGCTGGCACTGGCATTGAGATTGACATGCTTGGGTGAGGCTTTGTGAATTTGCGCAACCCTTTAAGGTGTCTTTTGTCAGTGCCCCATTTTGATGGTTCTTCACTGTTTGGACCTTCAGTTAGGGACCGCCTGACCCGCAGTGAGCAAGAAAGTAAGACCTTGTCTGCCATGGGGATTGTTTTCCACCATTCAGTGAACCTATTTAAGGAACTGGGGGGGCTAAGAAGACTTGGCTCCATAAGTTTCAAGGTTGTTTTCCTGATCAAAGTGGAGAGTACTTCTCGAGAGACAGAGCAGGAAGCTATAATGGGAGATGCCCTAGAGGCAGAGGTGAGCCACAAAACCAGGGCTACAGGGAGCCTTTTTCCAACGAGCCCTTTCAGCACTCCTGAGGTGTTGCCCGACTGTTCTACTCTGCTGTTCTCTTCACTCAAGTACCTGGGCCCAGATAACCAGTCCTTTGGTGCAAAGCATAATATCCAGAGGCTATTGCATTCCCTTGTCTCTACCCACTCCAAAGATTCAAAATAACCTCCCCGACGTTCCACCTTGCCATAAGAAGTTGGCAGTTATAGAAATCGAAAGATTACTGTGAAAGAGTCATCCAGGAGGTCCCAGCCGTAAAGAGAGGGTCTGGAACTTCCATTTCTTTTTGGTGCCAAAGAAAACAGGTGATCTGAGGCTTATCTTGTACCCAAGTGGTCTCGACTGCTATGTGAAGAAGGAGAGGTTCTGGATGGTAACTGTTCATTCTATTTTTGCATTACTAAGGAAAGATGATTGGATGTGCTCTCTGGACTTAAGACATGTACTGTCACATTACATTAGACAGGTGCTCCAGAAGTAGTCCACTTCCATCTAGGGGCCAGTCAATTCCCGTTCAGAGCCCTGCCCTTTGGTCTCACCACAGCCCCCCCCCCCCAAGTGTTCAAGTATATGGCAGGGGTTTCAGGTGTTATAGTTAGACAATTAGTTTCTGACTACCCACACACATTCACCTTACTCAGGCCAGAGACCATCTTAACTAGATATCTCACTTCCTCAGCATTACCATAAATGTAGACTAGTCACAACCACTGACTGTTCTAATGTTGGAATTAATTGGGGTCCAACTAAACACCATTACGCATATAGTTTCCTTACCTCGGCACCGTACCAACACCTTGATCCAGGTTCAGGCCATTTTTATCTCGTCTGTCTCCTTCTGCCAGATTGATTCTACGAGCACTGGGGTTTATGGCAGCTGCTATCATTTTGGCTCCTCTAGTCCGGTATTAAATGTGGGTTCTTCAATGGACACTGAGTGGTTAGTTGGTCAGTTCATCAGCCCCTATCTGTTTCTATCAGGTTGACTCATCTACAGTGGTGGATTCACTCAGACCAGCTGATCGGCAGACCTTTCATTCTGCCCTCCCCCCAATAGCCACAGTGATCACAGACACTTCCCATTTAGAGTTGGCAGGACATTTTGGGAAGATGGTCCAAGGCGCATGGACACTGCTAGAGACCAGATTGCATATCAGTGTACTTGAGATGACAGCTGTAATTGTTGCAAGCCTTTCTGGAAGCTCTCCCTCTAGGGGCCATTGTGATTCACACTGACATGTCAGTAGTCTGGTACATCAACAAGCAAGGTGGAACCTGTTCATACTCTCTCTGCAGAGAGGCCATGAGGGTTTGGGAATGGGCGATCTCTTCAAACCGCTTTCTGCTTACAACGCACGTTCTGGTGAGTCCCAACATTTTGCCATACAGGCTCTGCAGATCCATTCTGATGCCCCACGAGTGGTTCCTCAACCAGTCAGTAGTGAACAAGATGTTAGACTGTTGGGTCTTCCCTGCTGTGTTGTGTGTGTGTGTGTGTGTGCCCCCTTACAACAGCAAATGGATTTTTTTCGCTCTGATTCCTCCTTCAGAGAGTTCCCTGAGGGCCGCTGTGGTCCACAATTTGGCCCTCTGGTCTCCTTTATGCCTATCTTCCTCTTTGTCTGATCGCAACATTTCTTCAGAAGCTTAAATGGTGGAAGAGCACAGTGATTCTCATTGCCCCCTTTTAGCTTCGTCAGATTTGGTTCCCCTTCCTCTGGTATCACCCCAAACATCCTTCATGGATACTGGAACCCAAACCGCATCTCTTATCTTGCCCAACACTAGGACTGCACCTGGATCTCCCCTCACTCAACCTAACTGCTTGGTTTCTCCAGTTCCCATGCTTGCTAGAGGGTTCAGGTTCTCTTCTCCAGTAAAGACTATCATTCTGGCTTCTCAAGAGATTCAGCCAAGAAGGTATACAAGAGTAAATGGAAGAGATTTTCTGTTTGGGCTGCTAATCATCATGTTGATCCTTTTCAGCTCCTATCTCCAAGTCTTTCCTTTCCTGAAGCCTCTAAGCAAGGTCCTAGTTTTGCAATCATTAAGCTACAGTTAACAGCCATATCCAGTTTCCATTTGGGATTACCTTCAGGATCTGTAGCATTAGCCAGGTTGTGTAAAGCCTTTATGAAAGGTATTTTTCTCCTTAGGTCTCCAATCAAGGATCCAACTCATTCATGGGATTTGACTATCATTCTACAAGCTTTGACTCGAGTCCCTTTGAACCGGCTAATGTTTGACTAAGTATTTATCCTAAAAGTTTGCTATACTTTTTGTTCTTCAGCAAAAAGAATTTTTGAATTGCAGGCCATTTCATCCAAACCCCCTACATTTTTCAGAAGGATAGGGTCTCCCTCCATACCAGTCCTTCTTTCATGCCGAAGGTTGTCACTGAAGCTAATGTTAATCAGTGCATTCAGTTGCCAAAGGAGAGTACATGTTGCGTACCGTGGATGTTCACATACTGGCTTCTACGTTCATAGGATGAAACCGTTCAGAAAATCAGAGCAGCAGTTTGATGTCCTTCAAGGATGCATCTGCAGTCATAACAAATGGGTTGTCCTGTCGTCAGGCAGCCCTTCGGTCGGCCGGATTCCAAAGTCTGGGTCTGGCCTCGGCTGATGTCGCACTTCACCCGACGTCATCTCTCCTGGTCTTCGGGTATAAAGGCATCAGCCGACGCCATTTTCCCCAGTCTTTCTTGCCGCGTGGCGCCCGAAGCAGAAGCTGTTCGCAAGTGCCGGTCGGTCAGATCCAGAGATTACTACTACCGAATACTACTTCGAAGACTTCTAAAAGCTAAGTACCCCGTTGGGGACTCTTTCTTGCCTCAGCCGATGTCAGAAAAAGTAAATAATTGTTTAACTTGTGGGAAACAAATACCTCGTAAGGATTTCCACTCGTACTGCCTACCTTGTTTAGGCCCAGACCACGACGTAGCAGCCTGTTTAGCCTGTGCTTCCTTCAACCGACGAACGCTTAGGCGTCGGTCGGAGTTTGCTGAACAGTTTTTCGGCTCAGATTTTGCGTACATTATGCCGTCGGATCCTCCGACTACTCAAATTGTTAAAAAACGCAAAGAAAAAGAGACACTCGCGGTCCGCGGTTTCGGCCGAAACCACGGTTAAGCAAACCGCGAGTGTCTCTGTTTCGGCCGTAACCGAGCAAACGGGTCAATCTTCAGCCGAATCCATGACTACTACCGAGGCTCCTGCTACCCTAGTTGAATCGGCCTCTGAAGTTTTGCCTACTAATGTGGTTCCTATTGAATTATCAGACACCATCCCTTTGGATGTCTCTACCCCAGCACGTGGTGCTGCTAGGCCTCCTGCAGCCATGTCTATTAAGGCCTTTGCCAGGGCTAAAGCAGCCAAAACTGCTAAATCAGTGCCTGTTAAGCCCCCCTCACACAGGCCCAGTTCCAGTTCACAAATGCTTACTTTGGCAGAGGATCTCATCTCTTTAATTAGGGGATCCCAATCTCACCCAGACAGGGCTTCTCAGCCTCCAGAAAAGAGACCTAGAGCAGAGCCCCCAGAGCCAGTGTCCACTGATGATTCTTCGGATGACTCGGACATTACAGACCATCCAGAGGCTCCTTTTTCTACTTATGAAGATTCCGATGCTGAAGAATCTATTCCTTCTGCCTCTCCTCCAGAGGAATTTTCCTTTGGGGAAACCTTACATGCCATGCGAGAACAATTCCAATGGCAGGGGCAAGATTCTCAGATTCAAGAAAAAGGCTTAGGACCTTTCTACACTTACCACAACATAGGCCCTTAGCTATACCCCAAGTTCTGCCTGTTGTGGATGATGCATTTAATGATGTTTGCACTGCTCCTGATACTTTACCTCCAGCCCCTGCCAAACCAGATAGGTTTTACAGGGTACCAGACACTCATCACCACTTATACAAAGCCCCACTTGCAGATCCTGAGACTATCTCCCAGGGGCCTAAGGCAGTAGCTTCGACCTCAGCTAAAACCCCTCTCCCTTCTGAAAGGGAATCCAGGTCCTTAGAGAGATGGGGGGGAAAAGTTTACACCTCTGCTACTCTCTCAGCTTTGAATTGTCAGTTTCATATGATCCAATACCAAGAGTTTATGCTTGATCAGTTAACTAAGAAATTGTCCTCTGATGACTCCTTAGATAAGAAATATGTTTTAGAAATGGTGAATAACATTCAGCAGGTTAGTAACCATTCTTTAAAATGTGGCTATGATGCACTGGAGGCTTCATTTAGATCAGCCATGACTGGCACTGTTATAAGAAGGCATGCATGGTTGAAAGAACAGGTATTGCCGGATCATGTTAAAGCAAAACTGTTAGATGCTCCTATGGATAAGGCCAGTCTATTTGGTACTCCTGCTCAGCAAGTAATGAAGAAAATGGAAGAGAAGGCAAAATCTGTACAAACAGTTAAGGATTTCTTACAGGTTCAGCCCCCAAGGTTTAGCAGGAACTGGCCTTCCAAAAATTGGTCCTTTCCAGACTCCTCAAAATCCCAAAGAGGCAGGAATAGACGTGCCAGAGGCAGAAATCAATCCAGAGGAGGTGCCTACAGAGGACGCCAGTGGCAAGGCAATAACCAGCGAGGCACAGACACAACCACTGCCACTGCACCAGGACAATCCCAGTGACTTGGCTCTGACACCGCCTACCAGGGAACAAATAACAGCACCCTTAGGCGGGAAGTTAGCCTTATTTTCAAAAAATTGGCACTATATCACAAAAGACAAGTGGATTTTACAGACCATAGACCAAGGCTACAGGTTTCACTTCCACACTTTACCAGTGAAAAGAGGAATGCCAAACCTACCTCCAAATCAAAAACCAGAAGCTCTAAAACAGATAGCTCAATTAACAAAGATGAGAGCTGTGGAAAGAGTACCACTAACAGAACAGGGCAAAGGATTCTACTCCAGACTCTTCCTAGTACCAAGAAAAGAGAAAAGTTGGAGACCTATTCTCGACCTGTCCGTCTTAAACACATTCATCATTGTCCCAAAATTCAAAATGCTGACCCTTCAGCAACTTCTTCCCATGCTGGGCAAGGAGTTTTGGCTGGTAACTCTAGATCTCAAGGAGGCATACCTGCATGTCCCCATACGACCAAATTGCAGAAGATACCTCAGATTTCTTGCAGGATCAGAGCATTATCAATTCTCAGCATTGCCCTTTGGCTTATCTACTCGCCCAGAGTATTCACAAAATGCCTGGCATCAGTAATCGCTCATTGCAGGCTACAGGGAATCCAAATTTATCCATACCTGGACGACTGCCTGATACAAGCGGACAACAAAAGCAAACTGACAAAAGATTTACAAAGAGTCATTTGCTTACTACAAGCCCTGGGATACACAGTCAATTTAAAAAAGTCAAGACTGATACCATCCCAAACAAGAACATTCTTGGGTGCGGAATTGGACACAGTAAAACAAATGGCATTCCTAACTGCAGAAAAACAAGAGCAACTCCCTCTTTACTTCTTGGCATTAACAAAGCAGAACAAACTCACAGCAAGAAAAGTACTGCAGGCCTTGGGCTTCATGGCATCATGCATAATCCTGGTCCCCCATGCCAGACTGCATATGAGAAAGCTACAGTGGTACCTAAAGAATGTATGGTCTCAACACAGGCACAGCTTAGAAACAGAAATCCCACTAATCCCATGCCTGAAGCAAGAGTTTCTATGGTGGGCTCAAGCATGCCAGTCAAACACAGGCTTGCCTTTCCACAAATTCCAAGCAAACCAAACCATCACAACGGACGCCTCAGATCTAGGCTGGGGGGCACACATGCTGGGCAAATGCATACAAGGATTATGGACTCCAGACCAGCTGCACCTGCACATAAATCAAAAAGAAATGCTGGCAGTAAAACTAGCAATCCAGAATTTCAGACCATTCCTCAAAGAAGGCCATTTAATGATAAGGACAGACAACACCACAGTCATGTGGTACATCAACAAACAGGGAGGCACTCATTCATACCCCCTATGCAGAATGACTCTGGACCTTTGGAATATGGCTCTGAGCTACAACATCCAGTTACAGGCAATATTTGTACCGGGAAAAGAAAACATCCTAGCAGACATGTTAAGCAGAACTACCTCGGATGCTCACGAATGGATGCTACACCCGGACATCTTCAAGGCCATCACCAAGAAATGGGGAATGCCACAAATAGACCTATTCGCATCCCCACTCCATCACCAGCTCAGGAAATTCTGCACAAGGACATACCACCCACTAGCCTGGAAGGTGGACTCTCTATCCTTCAGTTGGAAAGGCCTGACAGCATATGCATTTCCACCTCTCCCTTTGATGCACAAGGTACTACTGAAAATCAAAGAGGAACGTGCAAGGATAATTCTGATAGCTCCAAATTGGCCAAGACAACACTGGTATCCATTGCTGAGGAGCATGTCTCTGGGGAGGACGTGGACACTACCCCTGATGCCTTTGATGTTAACTCAGAACAACTACAACATCATGCATCCAAACCTAAAAACTCTGCAACTGACTGCCTGGAACATCACATAACAGCAACTACACCAGACTTCACCCAAAGGGTGAAAGACATTATCCTTGAAGCCCGCAGACCTTCAACAAGAAGGAACTATGCAGGAAAATGGAAAAGGTTTGTCATTTGGAGTACGGAAAGAGGAAAAGATGTGTCAAAGATAGACATTGCTAACATCCTGGAGTACTTGGCAGAGCTTCTACATACAGGCCTGTCCTATTCCTCCATCAAGATACATGCATCAGCCATTTCTGCAGAATACAGCTTCGATCCCCCTGTCTTCTCACATCCTCTACTCAGGCAGTTCCTCAGAGGAATCAAGAATGTAAAACCGGAAACCACCATTACCAGCATGGGACTTTAACTTTGTGCTGGAAAAACTGACACTCCCTCCATTTGAACCAGCAGCAACAGCAGATCTTCAACACCTATCATGGAAAACTGCTTTCTTACTGGCAATTACTTCAGCAAGAAGGGTTTCGGAACTACAGGCCTTAATGGCAGTACAACCCTTCCTAATCTTCCATCAAGATAGTGTCCATGAGAACTAATCCTACATTTATGCCTAAGGTGGTATCCAGAGTGTCTCTAAACCAGGCAATCCACCTACCTACCTTCTTTCCCAATCCACAGAACAGGGGGGAAAGACTGCTGCATACCTTGGATGTACATAGACAGTTACGCTACTACCTGGACAGAACCAAAGGTAACAGAAAAACTGACCAGCTTTTAGTAGCCTATTCAACAGGGAGGGAAGGAAAAGCAATTTCCAAACAGACTATCTCTAAATGGATAGAAAATTGCATAAGATTCTGTTACTCCTACCATGGAAAGCAAATTCCACAGAACATAAGACCTCACTCTACAAGGGCTACAGCCACTACCACAGCTTTCTTACGAGGAGTGGCTACCAAGGACATTATTGAGGCGGCTACTTGGACCTCCGTGCATACATTTGCCAAACATTACAACTTACCTCTATATTCTAGATCCCGAGCAGGGTTTGCCACTGCTGTTTTGCAAGGGATCCTAACTACACCATAATCCTTCTTCCTCCTCCCCTAGTTTGGCTATGGTATTCTACCCATTTGTTATGACTGCAGATGCATCCTTGAAGGACATAGTACAGTTTTGTACCTACCATAAATGTAGATGTCCGAACAGGATAGCATCTGCAGTCAGGATTACCCACCCTCCTTCCCCTCTGTGGTACTCCTAGGGTATTTACCCTCCTAATAGCTAGCTAGGGGGGGATCTCCTATGGTGTATTTGTTTGTATATATGTACATACATGCTTATTTTTTGTGTTTGCCTACTATTTTTTTTTGGAAACATTGGCATTTATCCAAAATTTAGTTTTCCAAGAGGGCAACTGGCATCTGGGGCAAGGGAAAATGGCGTCGGCTGATGCCTTTTATACCCGAAGACCAGGAGAGATGACGTCGGGTGAAGTGCGACACCAGCCGAGGCCAGACCCAGACTTTGGAATCCGGCCGACCGAAGGGCTGCCTGACGACAGGACAACCCATTTGTTATGACTGCAGATGCTATCCTGTTCGGACATCTACATTTATGGTAGGTACAAAACTGTACTTTTCCTTTTCCTCATAAAGGTCAAGCAGTTTCAAAAGTGGCAATTACAAAGTGAATTACCAATTGTATGGCTTTTGTTTCATGAGAAAAAAAATGGTTTGAAGTTGCTTAGACCTGCAAAAGCTCATTCAGCAAGATTCATAGCTGCATCAGCAACTTTTTCATCAAGAATTCCTATTGATGACATTTGTGCTGCAGTTACTTGGCCCAAGCTTCAAACCTTCGTCATCTATTAAGCTGGATATGGTTTCCAGGAGTAGAATGTTCTTTGGCTCCTTGGTGCTCTGGCATATCCTTCTTTGAGGCCACTCAAGAAATCATGTAGCTGGGGCCTCTGACCCATCAGAGAAATATTTGGTGTAGTTTTTTTTCTTTTAAGAAAACCTGTTTTAAATTATTTAGTTTCTTCTGTCATACTAGTCACTGCACTCTGTTTTACAATGTGTGTACAACTCCATTGATAGGATCACTGATCCTATCTCGCCTACATTCTGTACTGATGGGTTCGGAGCCGATCGTCGGCTCCGATTCGGCACGCTATGCTATAGAGCGAAGTCTCTTATTGGCTGAGCTATTCTATATCCCAGGATACACCACCACTACTTCCCCAGATCTCGTTTGCCGCTTACAAGCTAGGACGTGGTCTCGAACTTGGCTGAGCTAAGTGCTTTTTTTCTGAGAGTTTTTTGTCAGGAAATTCTTTAATCTTTACCCAAAAGCTGTTTTAACAGCTATCATTGTGTAATTGTGTTTTTGTGCATATTTTGTGGTAAATTTTTGTGACTGGACAGGGAAAGGTTTCCGTTTAAGTTAGAGGGGCCTTCCCCTCGTTCTTTAGTGAGTCTTCTTGTTTCGGAGAGGTCAAGTACCTGTTTTAGTTAGAGGGTTCTTGGCCCTCCTTTTGGTGTATTTGTTATTTGTTTGTTTCTTGGGCTTTCGCCTCTCGTTAAAAAAAAAAAAAAAAAAGTTTTTTATTGTTGTGTAAATCATTTGTGCTGAGTTACATACATTGTGTTTTTCTCTGATATAGTGAGTAGTCTACAAGCATTATGTCTAAGGAGCATAGACCCTCAGGATTTAAGAAATGCACGAGATGCAACTACAAAATGTCCATCACGGACGATCACTCCTTATGAGTGTACTGTTTAGGCGCCAAACACCTTCAGGAGTCTTGCAGCGTGTGTCACGCTTTTTCCTCTAGGGTCCTCCAAGAGAGGAAGAATAAATTGATCTTAAAAGGGCTTGTCAAACCCTCCTTCGAAGAGGCCTTATCTTCCTCTTCCTCTCCAGCTAAGAAAAAGAAATAGTCGGCTCCGACCAGCCTGTCGGAACCGACCACTAAGAAATCTAGGCAGGCTTCTCCATCGGCTCCACGGACTTCAGAACCGAGGGCGGAACGGTCTGCCTCGATGCCTCCAGCCTAGATTACTCTGGTTTCGGAGCCGATGGCTGGGGCTTCGAGAGGCTGATTTTGGAGCCGATGAGGGTTGCCGGCTCAGACTCTTCCCCTTTGGCGCCGAAGCCCTCTTTGGCACCGAGGGAAATTGCTATGTGCTCTCCCTCGGCACTGATATTGATAGTCTATTCAGAGCCGGTCCCCCAGTCCTTCGGAGCCGATGGAGAAGTCTGCTCGGACCCGGTCGGTCTCCTCCCGATCTTCCAAGATGTCTGATTCGGACATCGACAGGATGCTCCAAAGACTGTTTCAGTCTCCTGTATTCCAGAAATTAGTTTGGTCTCCAACCCAATCGGCTTCGGAGCCGATGGCCCACCCTGTAGTTCTGGTTCCTCCTCCAACAGCCTCAGCACCGTTGGAGCCGGTGCTGGTGGAGCCGATGTAGGTTTTCGGGTCGGCTCTGACCCTTACTCCAACCCCGGCTTTTGAGTCAGAGTTCGGTACATGGACCTCCTCGGTCGGCCCCGGGGGGGACTCTTTGGGACCGATGTTTTCGGTTCCGAGCCTTCCTCTCGGTGCGTCGGCTGCGGGGGTGCCGTCTACTGTTGTGGCCCCGGGGGTTGGACCTTCCCAGGACTCAGGCGGTCCGGCCTTCAGGGCCATGAGGAGTGCTTTAGCCAAATCTTCTTTGGCTACCTCCACGGTCTCACCGGCACCTTCCCTACACACGGAGACTGGGTCTTTTGTAGTCCCCCTGTCGCTAGACAGCGGAGCCCCGGGATCTGAGGTCACCCCCAGTGGGGTTTCCCCCCCTCCTGGAGGTCCCTCTGAAGCTTCTTCGGAGGAACCCCCAAGGAAAAGACTGTGCAAGAGGAAGCACGTCGACTCCCCCGATGAGTCTCTCACGTCTGACACCGATCTTGATTATGTGGAGGGGTCCCCTAAGTCATCCTCGGATGATGTCTCCTTTGCAGACATCTTGGAAGCCCTCAAACAACTAGGCGGCTGGCATTCCAAACCCCCTTCCGCTGACGAGTCGGTGTTCCTCAAGGCCTTCGGGGCTCAGCCCTCCGCCTCCTGGGTGTCTCCGCCTTTCGAGCTCCTAGATTTGATCTGTCGAAGGGCGTGGGAGCATCCAGACTCTGTGGAACCGGTGCCGGCTCACCCAAATAAATTCTTATCAGCACCCCCAGAGAAGGAGTTTCTGACCAAAGGTGTGGCTGTAGATGCCCTGGTGGTGGCATCTGCTACCCAACAAGATGTAGCAGAGGCTTCGACGTCCGTCCATCCTCCTAATGAGTCTAGGAGCATGGACCGGTACGGGAAGCGCACCCTCAGTTCAGCAGCCTTTACCTTAAGGTCCCTGAACTATTTGACGCACATCACTAGATTTCAGAGGGATCTGATCAAGGAGCTTTCAGATACCCTCTTGGGTAACCTACCTGAGCAGCTGGCCCAGACGGTTGGCTCTCAATTGGCTACTCTGTCATAGATATCAAACTCGTCCATGAGGCTCATTTCATATGCAGCCGAGGGGGCGAGTAGAGCGGCAGGTACAGGTGTTGCTCTACGGAGGCAAGCCTGGCTCCGCCTGTGTCATTTTGCGGAAGCCTTTAAGTCTTCCTTTGCCGATGCTCCCTTTGATGGGTCCTCCTTGTTTGGACCCAAGGTAAAGGACACATTGACCCACTGTGAGCAAGAAGGCAAGACTTTGACTGCCGTAGGGGCACTGTTTTCCACTCCCTTTCGGCCTTACCCCAAGGCTAAAAGAGGAGGGAAAATGTGGTTCCGTAAATCCCAGAAGTCTTATCCCTCGCAGCAGGACGATCCCCCTTCTAGAGGCAGAGGAGGGGGAAATTTTTCTGGAAGACGCCATCCCAGAGGCGGCAGAGGCCTCCGCAACACTGGAGACCGCGAGTCCTTTTGTGGCTCTTCAGCCTTCCACAATCCCTGAAGGATTGCCCGACTGTGCAGCTCCGGAGCCAGTCGGGGGGTCGTTTTTCGAGGCACCTAAAAGCCTGGGAGGGTTTCACTCAGGACCGATGGGTGCTTTGAATCCTCGCCGGAGGTTACGCCATCCCCTTTTCACACCCCCCTCCGCCATCCAGGAAAATCCCGGACCTGCCACACAGTCAACGGGAAATCGCAGCCTTCGAAATCTCAAAGCTGCTTCAAAAAGGAGTCATCCAACCGGTCCCCGCAGACCAGATCGGATTAGGGACTTACTCAAGATTCTTTTTGGTGCCAAAAAAGACCGGGGACTTGAGGCCCATTTTGGATCTCAGCAACCTAAATCGTTCAGTCAAGAAGTCCAAGTTCCGAATGGTCACCTTACAATCCATTCTCCCATTGCTGGAGAAAGGTGTTTGGATGTGCTCCATAGATCTCAAGGACGCCTATTATCACATCCTGATAGATCAGGCGTCCAGGAGACATTTGCGCTTCAGCCTGGGAGACAGTCATTTTTCAGTTCTGCGCACTGCCCTTTGGTCTCACCACAGCCCCCAGGGTGTTCACCAAATGTTTGACGGTCGTGACTGCTCACCTGAGGAGTGTAGGATTCCAGGTGTTTCCTTATCTGGACGACTGGCTCCTAACTGCCACCTCCAGGCGTCTACTATTGCAGAACCTAGCAGACACCATATCACTAGGCACTTCCCTTGGAATCACCTTCAATTGGCCAAAGTCTGTGTTGCTGCCATCTCCGCGCATAAGGTTCATCGGAGTAGAGATAGACTCAAACCAAATGCGGGTCTATCTTCCTACAGAAAGGATACAGACTATACAGGCTCAAGTCCGAGCCTTGCTTCTCAAATCTAAAGCCCCAGCCAGGATGGTCCTGTAGCTATTAGGCTCCATGTCGGCCACTGTTCTCCTAGTCCCCTTAGCAAGATTGTATACGAGAATTCTCCAGTGGCTCCTATCGACCCAGTGGTCCTTTCAGGATCTCCCTCTGTCACCTCATACGGATCACGGAAACCTGAAAACGGGACCTTCGCTGGTGGCTGGTGTCCTCCAATCTGGATCAGGGACGACCCTTCATTCCACCTCCTCCTACGGCCACATTGACGACGGACGCCTCCCAGATGGGTTGGGGGGGGCATTACCTGGGCAGGTCAGTCCAAGGCAATTGGCATTCCGACAGTCTCCTTCACATCAACATTCTAGAAATGAGGGCGGTGCTTCTATCTCTACAAGCCCTCCACAATTACCTCCCTCAGGGCGTAATTGCCATTCAGTCTGACAACATGTCAGTAGTCTGGTATCTGAACAAGCAGGGAGGGACCAGATCCTACCCCCTTTGCAGAGAGGCCATGAGAGTTTGGGAATGGGCAGTGGCGACCAGACGTTTTCTGGTAGCGACTCATATCCCTGGGAAATCCAACGTGATAGCCGACAGACTAAGCAGAACTATTCTTTCTCCTCACGAGTGGTCTCTGAACGATGCAATGGCAACTCAGATCTTCAGCAGATGGGGAACTCCTTGTTGCGACCTTTTCGCAACCCCGCTGAACGCGAAGTGAAGAAAATTCTTCTCTCTCACTCCAGCTCCGGGGGAGATTCCCATGGAAGCCTTAGCCCATCCTTGGCCCACTGGCTTGCTATACGCCTTCCCTCCGGTTCCCCTCCTTCCCAGAGTGATCCAAAAGGCGACTCACTTACGGAGCAAAATGATTTTAGTTGCCCCTTACTGGCCTAGTCGGGTATGGTTTCCCTATCTTCGGAAGTATGCGCTGGACAGTCCATGGTTCCTGGATCAGATCCCGGACCTATTAATTGATCAGTCGGGACAACTCCATCAGTCCCTTAACTCTTTGAAGTTAACAGCTTGGCTCCTCCTCTTCCGACTATAGTCAGAAATCATACTTTAGACCCGGAAGTCATACATATCTCATCCTCGGCCCACAAGTCTGCCACTAGGCAATTGTATACTAGCAAATGGAAGAGATTTGCTATTTTGGCTCAGCTCCGGGGTCTAGATCCCATCACTGTCCCGGTGTAAGAAGTCCTGAAGTTTCTAACTTCCCTATTCAATCAAGGTTCTTCAGTCTCTACCATCAAGGTCCAATTGGCAGCTATTTCCAATTTTCATGAATCTATAAACCCACCTTTGAGCAACAGATTGTGTAAAACCTTCATAAAAGGTACTGCGCTTTTACGACTTCCGTGGGATCTCGATGTGGTATTATGTGCCTTAACCTCCTCCCCCTTCGAACCGGCAGCAACCTGTGATTTGAAATTTCTTTCTTTGAAAACTGCCTTTCTGGTCGCGATTACTTCAGCCAGAAGGGTTTCAGAGCTTCAAGCTCTGTCAAACCACCGTACCTGTTTTTTCACAAAGATAGAGTATCCCTCAGGCCTAACCCATCCTTTGTCCCTAAAGTTTGTTCCAGTTTTTGTCTGCAACAGTCATTAGAACTTCCAGTTTTCTTCCCAAAGTACTCAAAGCGGAATACATCTTCCACACATTGGATGTTCACAGGCAATTGTGATTTTATTTGGATAGGACCCAACAAACACAGAAAACAGATAAATTGTTTGTGTCCTTTTCGGACAATAAATTGGGCAAAGCCGTCACAAAGGTCACTATTGCCAAGTGGATCAGGAACTGTATTAGTCAGGCTTATTCCTCTTCTAATAAAGAGCTTACAACCTCTGTCAAAGCTCACTCTACAAGAGCTATGGCTACTTCAATAGCATTCCATTCTAAGCTTGCCATTAGCGACATTTGTGCTGCGGCTACGTGGTCTTCTCCGCACACCTTCATTTCCCACTACAAATTGGATGTGGCATCTCGGGGGCGAGCTTCATTTGGTTCCACAGTTCTCAGGAGTGTTTTCCAGTGAACCACCCAGGAATCAGGTGCTAGGGACGCTGTCCCATCAGTACAGAATGTAGGCGAGATAGGATCACATAACCTCTTTTAGTTATGTACTTGCCATAACTTTAGATGTTTGGGATCCATCTCGCCTACATTCCTAATAACCCACCCTCCTTCCCCCTGCCTTGGAGATCAGAAGAGACCGGACGGTCCGAGTACTATCGTTTCATCTTGAAACATCTGGCAATGTTATATAAACAGTTATGTATGTGTGTGCATGAGCGCGGACAAACAAGATCTGGGGAAGTAGTGGTGGTGCATCCTGGGATATAGAATAGCTCAGCCAATAAGAGACTTCGCTCTATAGCATAGCGTGCCGAGTCGGAGCCGACTATCGGCTCCGAACCCATCAGTACAGAATGTAGGCGAGATGGATCCCAAACATCTAAAGTTATGGTAAGTACATAACTAAAAGTTCATAACCCTGGAAGAATTGTTTTGAGAAGGTTTGCCTGGCTGCATTCTCAAAACTTCCCAAAAGGATGTGAATGAGTTTTTTTCTCTCTGATAGAAATTCACTCGTTTTGGTTCATTTGCTGCAGAGGTGACCAAAAAGTGCAATAAAAGGTTTAAGTTACATTGGGGAGTCTGTAAGACATTCTGCCCTCCTTTTTTTCTAATTTTCTAGGGATTCTCCAACACCTTAATCCAATTTTGGCATAATGCCTCCAGTGTTAAAAAGAAACCTCAAAGCCGGAGAGTCCAACTAGTCAGTTTGCCTAAGGGGCTTCATTTTGCCATGTGTCTGAAGGTTATTCATTAAGGATGTTCTTCGTGTCATCAGGGGTATAAAAGATGTGGCCGACGCCATTTTCTTTAGTCTTTTTTGCAGCGTGGTGCCCGAAGCAGAAGCAGTTCGCAAGTGCCGGTTGGCCAACTCCTGAGATTTTCGTGTTGGTTTCAGATCCGAAGTCTTAAATAAAGCTATGTACCCCATTGGGGAAAATTTTTTCTTGCTCCAGACCGATGTCAGAAAAAGTAAATAATTGTATTTCTTGTGGAAAGCAAATGCCTCATAAGGACTTTCATTCTTACTGTATTCCATGCCTAGGCCTTGATCACAACGTTGCTGGTTGTTGGTTTTATGCTAGATTTACCAACGCACTAGGCGTCCGTATGATTTTGCTTTAAACTATTTTGGACGGCCGTTTAATTATCCAGAAATGCCGTCAGCCATCCGACTACCGGAGTTAACAAAAAAGCAAAGAAAAGGAGAGATAAGAGACAACAGAGGCCCAAAACAGACTAAGCTTCTCCTAAGCCATTCGCCGGTTCTCAGTGAAGTGCTTTCGCAGCCCCCGACGCCCTCTACTTTAGAGTCGCAGGCCGCTACCGACTCACACGTGGAGTCGGCCATGCCGCTGGAAAATCAAGGTATTGGAGCCTCTGATACTATTCCTTAAGATGGGTCTGGAGCCGCTGAGCAGGCACCGGCTTCTGAGGGTGTATTCAGACCAAAACATCTTTACATTAAACCACCCTCAGCTTTAAAGGCAGAGACTAAAGCACCTTCTAAAGCAAAGAAACAAACTCAAGAGCCATGTGGACAAGCCTATATGCCCAAAAAACAAAATGGCCGAAGACTTAATTACCTTGATCAGGGGATGTCCTTCAAGGATGCATCTGCAGTCCTTACAAATGGGTTGTCCTGTCGTCAGGCAGCCCTTCGGTCGGCCGGATTCCAAAGTCTGGGTCTGGCTTCGGCTGGTGTCGAGCTTCACCCGACGTCATAGCTGCAGTTTTTCGGGTATAAAGGCAGCCAACGCCATTTTCCTCAGTCTTTCTTGCCGCGTGGCGCCCGAAGCAGAAGCTGTTCGCAAGTGCCGGTCGGTCAGAACCAGAGATTACTACATACCGAATACTACTTCGAAGACTTCTAAAAAGCTAAGTACCCCGTTGGGGACTCTTTCTTGCCTCAGCCGATGTCAGAAAAAGTGAATAACTGTTTAACTTGTGGGAAACAAATACCTCATAAAGATTTCCACTCTTACTGCTTACCTTGTTTAGGCCCAGACCACGACGTAGCAGCTTGTCTAGCCTGTGCTTCTTTTAACCGACGGACGCTTAGACGTCGGTCGGAATTTGCAGAACAGTTTTTCGGCTCTGATTTTGCTTATATCATGCCGTCGGATCCTCCGACTTCACAAATAACCAAAAGCGCAGGGAAAAGGACCGACACTCTCGGTCCAGCGGTTTCGCCGAAACAGCGGTTAAATAACCACGAGTGTCTCTGCTTCTGCTGAAACCGAGCAAGCGGTTCTTCCCCCCGCCGAAAACTTGCCTTCTACCGAGGCCTCTTCTAACCTGGTGGAATCGGCTTCTGAAATCCAACCTGCAGTTGCGGTTTCTCAGGAATTATCAGACACTATTCCCTTGGATATTTCAACTCCTGCACGTGGAGCTGCTAGGCCTCCTGCAGCCATATCTATTAAGGCCTTTGCCAGGGCTAAAGCAGCTAAAGCTTCAAAAACGGTGCCTGTCAAGCCTCCCTCTCACAGGCCCAGCACCAGTTCCCATATGCTTTCTTTGGCTGAGGATCTCATTTCTTTAATTCGTGGATCCCAGCCTCATCCAGACAGGACCTCTCATCCACCTCCAGAGAAGAGGCCTAGAGTAGAGCCCCCAGAGCCAGTATCCACAGATGATTCCTCTGATGACTCAGAACATACAGACCCTCCTGAGGCTCCTTATTCCCCTTACGAAGACTCTGATGCTGAAGAGTCCATTCCTTCAGCCTCTCCATCTGAGGAATTTTCCTTTGGGGAAACCTTGCATGCTATGAGGGAACAATTTCAGTGGCAGGGCCAAGATTTCTCAGACTCCAGAAAAGGCTTAGAACCTTTCTACATTTGCCACAGCATAGGCCTTTAGCTATACCTCCAGTTCTTTCTGTTGTAGATAATGCATTTAATGATGCTTGCACTGCTCCTGATTCATTACCTCCGGCCCCTGCTAAGCCCGATAGGTTCTACAGGGTCCCGGACACTCATCACCATTTATACAAGGCTCCTTTTGCAGATCCAGAGACTATCTCCCAGGGCCCTAAAGCTGTAGCAACTACATCTACTAAAAAACCCCTCCCCTCTGAAAGGGAATCCAGGTCCTTAGAGATGGGGTAAAAAAGTTTACACCTCTGCTACTTTGTCAGCTAGGGCTTTGAACTGCCAGTTTCACATGATTCAATATCAAGAGTTTATGCTAGACCAGTTAACTAAAAAGCTGTCCTCTGAAGAATCTTTAGATAAGAAATATGTTCAGGAAATGCTACATAACATACAGCAGGTTAGTAACCATTCTTTAAAATGTGGCTATGATGCACTGGAGGCTTCCTTTAGATCAACCATGACTGGCACAGTTATCAGGAGACATGCATGGTTGAAAGAGCAGGCATTACCAGACCATGTCAAATCAAAGCTTTTAGATGCACCCATGGACAAAGTCAATTTATTTGGTTCCCCTGCACAGCAGGTACTAAAGATGGAAGAGAAGGCGAAATCTGTACAAACAGTGAAAGATTTCTTACAGGTTCAACCTCCAAGGTTTAGCAGGAACTGGCCCTCCAAGAATTGGTCCTTTCCGGACTCCTCTAAGGCACAGAGAGGCAGGAATAGGCGTTCAAGAGGCAGAAACCAATCCAGGGGTGCCTACAGGGGACGCCAGTGGCAAGGTAACAACCAGCGAGGCACAGATGCAGCCACCACCACTACAACAACACAATCACAGTGACTTGGCTGTGGCACCGCCTACCAGGGAACAACTGGAAGCACCCTTAGGCGGAAAGCTAACCTTATTTTCAAAGAACTGGCATTGCATCACAAGGGAAAAATGGATTTTGCAAACTATAGACCAAGGTTACAGGTTCCATTTCCATACTCTACCAAGAAAGAGAGGAATGCCAAACCTACCACCTACTCAAAGGGCAGAAGCTCTAAAGCAAATATCTCAATTATTAAGAATGAGAGCTGTGGAAAAGGTACCATCTATGGAACAAGGAAAGGGATTTTACTCCAGACTCTTCCTGGTACCAAGAAAAGAGCAAATGGAGGCCTATTCTCGACCTGTCCGCTTTAAACACATTCCTCATTGTTCCAAAATTCAAATTGCTGACCCTACAGCAGCTTCTTCCCATGCTGGGCAAGGAGTCTTGGCTGGTAACTCTAGATCTCAAGGAGGCATACCTGCACGTCCCCATACGACCAAATTGCAGAAGATACCTCAGATTTCTTGCAGGATCAGAGCATTATCAATTCTCAGCATTGCCCTTTGGCTTATCTACTGCGCCCAGAGTGTTCACGAAATGCCTGGCATCAGTAATTGCTCATTGCAGACTTCAGGGAATCCAAATTTACCCCTACCTGGACGACTGCCTGATACAAGCGGACAACAAAAGCAAGCTAACAGAAGACTTACAAAGAGTCCTTTACCTGCTGCAAGCCCTGGGATACACAGTCAATATAAAAAAGTCAAGGCTGATTCCATCCCAAAGAATAACTTTTCTGGGTGCGGAGCTGGACACATCAAAACAAATGGCATTCCTAACTGCAGAAAAGAAAGAGCAACTACCTCTACTTCTTGGCATTAACAAAGCAGAACCATCTAATTGCAAGAAAAGTACTGCAAGCCCTAGGCTTCATGGCATCCTGCATAATTCTGGTCCCTCATGCCAGACTGCATATGAGAAAGCTACAGTGGTACCTAAAGAATTTGTGGTCTCAACACAAGCACAGCCTAGAAACCAAAATTCCAATAATCCCATGCCTGAAGCAAGAGTTCCTATGGTGGGCTCAGGCCTGTCAATCAAACACAGGATTGCCCTTCTGCAACAGTCAACCAAGCCAAACCATCACGACAGATGCCTCAGACCTCGGTTGGGGGGGGCACACATGCTGGACAAGTGCATACAAGGCTTATGGACTCAAGACCAACTGCGCCTGCACACAAATCTAAAGGAAATGCTGGCAGTAAAATTGGCAATCCAGTCATTCAGACCATTTCTCCAAGAAGGTCAGTTGATGATAAGGACAGACAACACCACAGTTATGTGGTACATCAACAAACAGGGAGGCACACATTCATACCCTCTATGCCGGCTGGCACTGGACCTATGGAATGTGGCTCTGAGCTACAACATTCAGTTGCAAGCAGTTTTTGTACCGGGAAAAGAAAACATTCTAGCAGCTATATTAAGCAGAACTACCACGGATGCCCACGAATGGATGCTGCATCCGGACATCTTCAAAGCCATCACAAGAGAATGGGGATTACCACAAATAGACTTATTTGCATCCCCACTCAATCACCAGCTAAAGAAATTCTGCACAAGGACGTACCACCCACTTGCTTGGAAGGTGGACTCCCTATCTTTCAGTTGGAAAAACCTGACAGCATACGCATTCCCACCAATTCCTTTGATGCACAAGGTGCTTTTGAAGATCAAAGAGGAACGTCCAAGGATCATTCTGATAGCTCCAGACTGGCCAAGGCAACATTGGTACCCATTGCTGAGGAGCATGTCTCGGGAACAAATATGGGCACTACCCCTGATCCCATTACTGTTAACACAGAACAACTACAACATCCTGCATCCAAACCTGAAAACTCTGCAGCTAACTGCCTGGAACATTACATAACAACAATTAACCCAAATTTATCCCAAAGGGTTGAAGACATAATCCTTGAGGCTCGTAGACCTTAAACAAGAAAGAATTATGCAGCAAAATGGAAAAGATATCTCATCTGGAGTACTGCAAAGGGAGAAGATGTGGCACTGGTAAACATAGCCAACATCCTGGAGTACTTGGCAGAGCTCTTCCATACAGGCCTGTCCTATTCTTCCATCAAGATACATGCATCAGCTATTTCAGCAGAATACAGCTTGGATCCTCTTGTCTTTTCACATCCTCTGATCAGGCAGTTTCTGAGAGGAATTAAAAATGTAAAACCTCCCAGGAAACCACCATTGCCAGCATGGGACTTGAACTTTGTGCTAGAAAAATTGACACTTCCCCCTTTCGAACCAGCAGCAACAGCAGAATTACAATACTTATCCTGGAAGACTGCTTTCCTGCTAGCAATCACCTCAGCAAGAAGGGTCTCTGAACTACAGGCATTAATGGCAGTGCAACCCTTCCTGATCTTCCATCAAGATAGTGTCCATGAGAACAAATCCTACATTTATGCCTAAGGTGGTATCCAGAGTGTCTTTAAATCAGGCTATCCACCTACCTACATTCTTCCCCAACCCACAGAACAGGGGAGAAAGGCTGTTGCATACCTTGGATGTACATAGACAATTACGCTACTACCTGGACAGGACCAAGTCCAATAGAAAAACTGACAAGCTTCTGGTAGCATATGCAACAGGAAAGGAAGGAAAACCAATTTCAAAACGGACAATCTCCAAATGGATAGGAAATTGCATTAGATTTTGTTACTCCTACCATGGAAAGAAAACTCCAGAGAACATCAGGCCTCACTCCACAAGGGCTACAGCCACTACCACAGCTTTCTTACGAGGAGTGGCTACCAAGGACATGAGGCTGCTACTTGGACCTCCGTGCATACATTTGCCAAGCATTACAATTTACCTTTATACTCTAGATCCTGAGCAGGTTTTGCCACTGCTGTTTTGCAAGGGATCCTAACTACACCATAATCTCTCCTTTTTCCCTCCTCCCCTAGTTTAGCTATGATATTCTACCCATTTGTAAGGACTGCAGATGCATCCTTGAAGGACATAGTACAGTTTTGTACCTACCATAAATGTAGATGTCCGATAGGAATGCATCTGCAGTCAGGATTACCCACCCACCTTCCCCTCTGTGGTACTCCTAGGGTAATTGCCATCCTTCAGCTAGCTTGGGGGGGATCTATTATGGTGTATTTGTTTGTATATATGTACATACATGCTTATTTTATGTGTTTGCTCTCTACTATTTGGAAACATTGGCATTTATCCAAATTTAGCCATCCAAGAGGGCACCTGGGGCAAGAAACACTGAGGAAAATGGCGTTGGCTGATGCCTTTATACCCGAAAAACTGCAGCTATGACGTCGGGTGAAGCGCGACACCAGCCGAAGCCAGACCCAGACTTTGGAATCCGGCCGACCGAAGGGCTGCCTGACGACAGGACAACCCATTTGTAAGGACTGCAGATGCATTCCTATCGGACATCTACATTTATGGTAGGTACAAAACTGTACTTTCCCATCCCCCTCCTGACGAGGCCTAGGCAAGAGACTGACCGAATCTTCAGATCAGGTTTCTATTTCTTCTGATTCCTCTGCTGAAAAGCAATATTCTTTCCCCCTATGAGTATTCTGATGCTGAAGAATCCATACCTTCAGCTTCTCATCCAGAGTACTATTCTTTTGGGGAAACCTTGCATACCATGAGGGAGTATTTCCACTGGGAGAGCCAAGATTTTTCAGAATCTAAAAAGAGGCTCAGGGATTTCCTTTTATTTCCTCGACACAGTCCACTAGCTGTTCCACCTGTTAGATATTGTAGATGTGTTTTCGGAGTCTAGTCTCACTCCTTACCTCCAGCTCCTGTTAAGCCTGACAGATATTACAGGGTTCCTGACTCTCGTAAATTCCTTTTTAAAAAATCCTGCTGCAGACCCAGAAACTATTTCACAGGGTCCCAAAGGAGTTAAGGCTTCCGCTGCAGAACCCCCCCCCCCCCCGACGGAGATTCTAGGGCATTGGATAGATTGGGATAAAAGGTTTACACATCTGCTACCTTGGCTATAAGGGCCTTAAACTGTTTCATATGCTTAAATTTCAGCAACATGTCATGGCATTGCTTAAACAGAAAATGTTATTAAACTCTGAATGTGCAGAAAACAAGGAAATGCAGGATTTATTGCATGCAGCTGAACAAGTTGAAAGCATACTTTGCAATGTGGTTTTGACTCTGGAGGCCTCCTGCAAGGCCGCAGTTACGGGTTCTGTAATTAGGAGGAATGCTTGGTTAAAGGAACAAAATCTGCCTGATCATGTCAAAGTTAAATTATTACATACTCCTTTACAGCATGATACTTTGTTTGGTGTTAAGGCAGAGAAGGTGTTAAAGAAAATGGAGGACGAAGGTAAATCTATGCAAACTGTCAAATATATTTTACAAGTACAGCCACCTAGGTTTAGTAGACACTGGCCTACAAAGAATTGGTCCTTTCCTGTGTCAGACCTCAAAGGGGCAGATCCAGATGCCCTGGAGGCAGATCCCAGGTGCAAGGTTCCTACAGGTCAAAGCAATGGGGTGCTTCTACCTCCAAAGTTGGAGAAGACAAATCACAACCATACAGGAAACAGTCCCAATGACTCCCCCCTGCCTGCACCAAGCACTTAACTCCTGGCAGCACCCTTAGAGGGGAAAATTAGCACTTTTTTCTCAAAATTGGCACATTATAATCCAGGACAAGTGGGTTCTAAATATCGTGTCACAAGGGTACAAGTTCCATTTCCATACCCTGCCAAAGGCAAACGGCTGGCCAGATCTGCCAAAAAAATCAATGGGCAGAGGCACAAAAACAAGTCTCGTCCCTCATGGACATGGGGGCCATTCAACAAGTACCAGAGCAAGAGCAGGGACAAGGATTTTACTCAAGACTGTTCTTGTTGCCCAGAAAGGACAAGGCCTGGAGACCAGTACTGGACCTGTCTATTTTGAACACATTCCTGGATATACTATAACTGTAGATGATGACTTTGCAGCAGCTTCTGCCCATGGTGGGCAAGAACACTTGGCTGGTAACTCTAGACCTAAAAGAGGCATACCTGCATTTCCCAATTGGACAATTACGCAGACGATGTCTCAGATTCATGGCTGGCTCAATGCATTGCCAATTCTTTGCACTGCCCTTTGTAAAGACCCTGGGCGCAGTAGATAAGCCAAAGTGCCTGGCACCAGTAATTGCATTCTGCAAAGAGGAATACAAATATATCCTTACTTGGACGACTGTCTAATTCAAGCAGAGAACAAGGACATTTTCTACAGCAACTGGCGTTTGTGAAAAGACTTCTAACATGCCTAGGGTACACAGTCAACGAAAAGAAATCAAAACTAGTAGCCTCTCGAGAGATAATATTCCTGGGTGCAAGCTTAAATACAACTGCCCAGATAGCTTATCTCATGGCAGACAAAGGCAACTGACTACCTATTTCAAAATGTTGGCAACAAAGGCCCAGTCATCTGCAAGAAAAATTCTGTAGACTTTGGGCTTAATGGCATCCTGCATCCTACTGATTCCATATGCAAGGCTGCATATGAGGAAACTTCAATGGTACCTAAAAAGTGTTTGGACTCCACATTGCCACAGCCTGGAAACAATGATTACTCTCATTCCCTGCCTACAACAGGAGTTTCAATGGTGGGCAAAGGCTTGTCACCAAAACAAGGGACAGCCATTCACATTACCCCCAGCCAGGCAGACACTAACAACGGATGCATCAGATTATGCACTTGGGGGTCCACATGGCAGGAAGATGCATTCAGGGCACATGGTCCTCAACCCAAATGCATCTACATATCAATCAGAGATGCTAGCTGTTAAGAATGCCCTGACAGCCTTCAAGGACCTACTTCATCCGGGATAATTACTGATGGACAACACCACGGTCATGTGGTATATAAACAAGCAGGGGGGCACACATTCTTACCCCCTTTGCAGTCTAGCCATGACTTTGTGGGATACAGCATTAACTTACAAAGTACATCTGCAGACACTATTCCTGCCAGGAAGGAAAAATATTCTGGCAGACGAACTAAGCAGAAACCTCATGGATCCCCATGAGTGGCAGCTGGATCCACAAAGAAATGGGGATGCCCGGACATAGATCTGTTTGCTTCCCCTCACAACTACCAACTAAAAAGATTCTGCACAAGGACTTGTCACAGACAAGCATGGAAAGTGGACGCCCTGTTAGTGTATGCCTTTCCCCCACTGCCTCTCCTCCCCAAGGTACTCCTAAAGGTCAGACAGGAGAAGCCAAAAATGATACTGATTGCCCCAGACTGGCCCTGCCAGTACTGGTTTCCAATCCTAAAGAACTTGTCTCACTGCCCAGCTTGGACCTTACCTCTAATACCTCATCTACTGTCCCAACAAAACAATCCAGATCCTGCACAGCTAACTTAGGACTTTAAAACCTGGCAGTGTGGCGGATAATGTAGTCCTACAAAACACCTTTCAGTAAAGCTGTGATGGATGTCATTTTAGAGGCCAGAAGGCCTAGTAATAGAAAATCTTATGCTGGAAAATGGAAGAGATTCTGTGCTTGGAACCAGGCATAAGGAACTGATACAGCTGTGCCAAATATTCCTCAGATTTTGCAATACTTAACTGAGATGCTGGACAAAGGTCTGTCTTTTTCATCTATTAAAATTCATGCTTCTGCCATTTCGGCTCATTACAATACAGAGCCACCAATCTTTTCTCATCCCTTATTAAAACAGTACCTCAGAGGAGCCAAAAAATTTAAGGCCTCCAAGGACATCACCAATGCCTGCATGGGACCTCTACTGTGTCTTGGAAAAACTCACCCTGCCTCCTTTTGAACCAGCTGCTACTGCTGACAAAGTTTTTAATCTTGGAA
>NC_056743.1:121421438-121428938 GCF_019279795.1 Protopterus annectens
CCTTCAGATTTTGCATGCTTGTATCTGTTATCCTTTGAACCTTGCCTAAAAAGGCACTATAAGGGATGGCAAGAGCTTTAGCCAGTAACCTGAATCCCAGGGGTGACAGGTGCAGACCATCTCTGGCAAAGCGTCGTGGTTTGGCAATCATGTCTTCCCAGGCGGACAGATACTGGATCCCGCTTTGAATGACACCAGAATCTTAGCCAATTGTTAGTCAATATTTTGTCCTTGTACTGTGGTAGCATTCGCTTAGGCAGGATGCTTCTCAGGGTTAAGGTCATACCTGCCTGGGCCACATGATCCAAGAGCTCTTCCATGTCTTTTCATGTAGTCCAGGGAGGTGCGCTCAAGTCATTCACTCCAGCATGGACAATGACAGAGTTGTTTTTGTACTTGTGGAGTGACTTGAGTGCATGCTTTGTGGTGGGATCCTGGCACCTGACAGGCAGCTGACTAATTTTCTCCTTGTTCAGCCTAGTGAGTGGGACATCAGTGTGCCTAACTGTAGAGTCACCTATGGCTAATATGTTTGGTACATTGTCTTGCTTTAGGGGCTGTTGGGTGGCACACTGGTGGTGTTAGCTATGTGTCACTTTAGGTTGTGACTGGTGTTTGCGTTTCAGCTTTGGAGGTCTTTGTTGCTTGGGCAGGTTAATGTTAAGGGCCTTTGCATATGTGGGTTTAGTGTTGCTATGTGTGGGTGTTGATGGTGTGGGTTTTGAAGGGCTATGAGTTGCTTGGTGTAGTGCAGGTGTTAACCTTCTCCTCTTGACTGTCTAGCACAATCTTGGCCGGAGTGTGCTTTGCTTCAGTTTGGCTTTTTAAGTGCATCTCTCAGGTTGTAGTGTTGGATGGTAGGAAGAGAGGATTGTCTGTGTACATGAGGCAGTTGCCGCATTGCCCCAGTATGGCCATGTTCACCAGGTGGACAGGAGAAATCACCGAAGCTGACCCTTGACATGCCTGTTTAGGTGTTTTTCCTTACCTTTGCATACTTTGCAATTGTAGGCTGTTTAGGGCCTACAATTATTTTCTCCTTATTGACAAGGAGAGAGTTGAGTGCTTTTATCAGTTTCAGGCTTCCTAGTGCTTTCCAGCAAGTGCTAGTCACAGGGGTTCAGATTTTAGTGCTACTACTGAGAAACCAGCTAGCTCTAAAGGAAAATTTTAAGAGCAAACTTTCTGGCACCTGGAATAGTTTAACTGTAGCCTTGCAGTGATGCACGTGATAAATGTGCACATGCATGCGGTTTTAAGCCAGAAAGTTGAAAGGATGGAAATCAGCCCAAAAGGCTAATAAAATTACAATTTCAGAGCTGGAAACCACTCTTCTAGCGTTAGGCAGTACAATGCTCACCACTCACACTGGTAAGCAGTAGGACTTCCTTCTATCACAGCAAGGTCTGGATAGCTCTGAACACAGAAAATAAAGTCCTGAGACAAGCAAAGCCTGGGATATGGACTGGCTAGGAAAGGTGGGAAATGAGCTTAACAAGATAGTATTTTTTTTGTTAAAACAAGTTAAACAATGCAATAATACAGTAAATAAACACAGAAAAGGTTAACGACGAAGTGTTTAGTCCTAAACAGTAAATGCAATTAAAACTCTAGAAAATTAGCAATTTAAAACTTGTTAAATGAAGCAAGGCAAGTGCACAACCAAAAAATGATTTGAGGCAGTAATACAGCAGGAGAAGTAGCTAGTCTACATATACAGAGAAGTGTGTATATACAGAAAAGCAGCTAAAACACACAAACAAATCAGATGCAGTGCAACCTAGAGCACTTGAGTTGCAGCAGTATTAAGACAGTTACAGTTGTAAAAAATGCTCTAAAATATACTCTATTTCCAAAATGTTTGGAGAAGCACAGTTGGAACATAAGGAGATTCAGTTTTTCCCTTTCAAAAAAAAAAAAAAAAAGAGAAACAGAAGGCTTTATCAGATGTTCTTTCTGTATTAGGTAGAATGAGCTAATGACACTAGACTGGGAGGAGTGTCCCAGATCAAATTTACAGTAGGGGCGGGCAACTGCAAAGCCACCAAGTAGAACAACAAGACATTAACAGGGAGGGAGGCTGGGGACCAATACTAAAGCTATTGGCCTATACTCTTTAGACAGTAAACACTATAGAAAGCCACAAAATGAAAGTTTTTAAACAGATAAAGGAGCAGATTTAAGACATATTTTAAATTTAAAAATTTTATAAATAAATAAAAATAATAAATAAAAAAAATACATGATAACATGCTCAAGCATGACAAATTGCTATATTGTGAGCCTAACACGGTGGTCTTAATAACTTAAAAACTTAAATAAACATAATTGAGGTCAGATCAACTGTTTCATCAAAATGATCAGAGCTCCACCTATATATATAAAAATTTATAATTATATAAATTCCACCCACTACAAAATATCAAATGCTTAAAAGAAGTTTTAAGCAATTAAGATTTAAAAGCGTTGGAATTTATGAATTGCAAGAACTGTTGGTAAAAGTAGTTGGTACCAGAGTAGTTTTCCCAGTTAATGTCAGGGTAGTTGAAATCACCCAGTATTAAGGTATTTGGTTGTATCTTAATATTTTCCAGTATGTTTTGAAAGGTGTAGTGTGAATCTTGGGGGTTCTGTAGCAAGCTACAATTTTGGATTGCATTCTTACCTACTGTTAGTTTCACCTGGAGAATTTCAGATGCATCGTGTTGGGCAACTAGACTGGAGGTGTGAATATCCTTGGTGAATATGGACACTCCTCCACCTTTAGTGTTTCGGTCTTGGTTTTGTGGCCAAAAAGTGTGGTAAGAGTTGTAGCCTGGTATTGCAGGGTTTGTTCTCAGGAGCCTTGAACCAGATCTGTTACTGCACAGATATCTGTTCTCCATTTTTAGGAGTGCCTTGAGAGTGCATTTTGAGGTTTAGACTTATAGCATTGAGTAGCATTACCTTCAGATTTTGCATGCTTGTATCTGTTATCCTTTGAACCTTGCCTAAAAAGGCACTATAAGGGATGGCAAGAGCTTTAGCCAGTAACCTGAATCCCAGGGGTGACAGGTGCAGACCATCTCTGGCAAAGCGTCGTGGTTTGGCAATCATGTCTTCCCAGGCGGACAGATACTGGATCCCGTTTGAATGACACCAGAATCTTAGCCAATTGTTAGTCAATATTTTGTCCTTGTACTGTGGTAGCATTCTGGGCGAAGGCAGGATGCTTCTCAGGGTTAAGGTCATACCTGCCTGGGCCACATGATCCAAGAGCTCTTCCATGTCTTTTCATGTAGTCCAGGGAGGTACGTCTCAAGTCATTCACTCCAGCATGGACAATGACAGAGTTGTTTTTGTACTTGTGGAGTGACTTGAGTGCATGCTTTGTGGTGGATCCTGGCACCTGACAGGCAGCTGACTAATTTTCTCCTTGTTCAGCCTAGTGAGTGGGACATCAGTGTGCCTAACTGTAGAGTCACCTATGACTAATATGTTTGGTACATTGTCTTGCTTTTAGGGGCTGTTGGGTGGCACACTGGTGGTGTTAGCTATGTGTCACTTTGGTTGTGACTGGTGTTTGCGTTTCAGCTTTGGAGGTCCTTGTTGCTTGGGCAGGTTAATGTTAAGGGCCTTTGCATATGTGGGTTTAGTGTTGCTATGTGTGGGTGTTGATGGTGTGGGTTTTGAAGGGCTATGAGTTGCTTGGTGTAGTGCAGGTGTTAACCTTCTCCTCTTGACTGTCTAGCACAATCTTGGCCGGAGTGTGCTTTGCTTCCAGTTTGGCTTTTTAAGTGCATCTCTCTCAGGTTGTAGTGTTGGATGGTAGGAAGAGAGGATTGTCTGTGTACATGAGGCAGTTGCCGCATTGCCCCAGTATGGCCATGTTCACCAGGTGGACAGGAGAAATCACCGGAAGCTGACCCTTGGACATGCCTGTTTAGGTGCTTTTTCCCTTACCTTTGCAAGGTACTTTGCAATTGTAGGCTGTTTAGGGCCTACAATTATTTTCTCCTTATTGACAAGGAGAGAGTTGAGTGCTTTTATCAGTTTCAGGCTTCCTAGTGCTTTCCAGCAAGTGCTAGTCACAGGGGTTCAGATTTTAGTGCTACTACTGAGAAACCAGCTAGCTCTAAAGGAAAATTTTAAGAGCAAACTTTCTGGCACCTGGAATAGTTTAACTGTAGCCTTGCAGTGATGCACGATGTGATAAATGTGCACATGCATGCGGTTTTAAGCCAGAAAGTTGAAAGGGATGGAAATCAGCCCAAAAAGGCTAATAAAATTACAATTTCAGAGCTGGAAACCACTCTTCTAGCGTTAGGCAGTACAATGCTCACCACTCACACTGGTAAGCAGTAGGACTTCCTTCTATCACAGCAAGGTCTGGATAGCTCTGAACACAGAAAATAAAGTCCTGAGACAAGCAAAGCCTGGGATATGGACTGGCTAGGAAAGGTGGGAAATGAGCGAACAAGATAGTATTTTTTTTTTGTTAAAACAAGTTAAACAATGCAATAATACAGTAAATAAACACAGAAAAGGCGAACGCACGAGTGTTTAGTCCTAAACAGTAAATGCAATTAAAACTCTAGAAAATTAGCAATTTAAAACTTGTTAAATGAAGCAAGGCAAGTGCACAACCAAAAAATGATTTGAGGCAGTAATACAGCAGGAGAAGTAGCTAGTCTACATATACAGAGAAGTGTGTATATACAGAAAAGCAGCTAAAACACACAAACAAATCAGATGCAGTGCAACCTAGAGCACTTGAGTTGCAGCAGTATTAAGACAGTTACAGTTGTAAAAAATGCTCTAAAATATACTCTATTTCCAAAATGTTTGGAGAAGCACAGTTGGAACATAAGGAGATTCAGTTTTTCCCTTTCAAAAAAAAAAAAAAAAAAAAAAAAGAGAAACAGAAGGCTTTATCAGATGTTCTTTCTGTATTAGGTAGAATGAGCTAATGACACTAGACTGGGAGGAGTGTCCCAGATCAAATTTACAGTAGGGGCGGGCAACTGCAAAGCCACCAAGTAGAACAACAAGACATTAACAGGGAGGGAGGCTGGGGACCAATACTAAAGCTATTGGCCTATACTCTTTAGACAGTAAACACTATAGAAAGCCACAAAATGAAAGTTTTTTTAAACAGATAAAGGAGCAGAGAGAGACTGTGTGTGTATATTTATATTTATATTTATATATATATATATATATATATATATATATATATATATATATATATATATATATATAAATAAGAAAAAAGGTAGGCTGTGTGGATAAGCAGTGCTCAAGCAATAGACAAATATGAACATAAATATATAGTGAGCACTGAACGACGGCAATGAGTAACTTAATAAAAAACTTTAAACAGACTGTAACAAACAGTAATGGTGAGCGCTTTCGCAGTCAAGCTGCTTCATCAGACAATGTTTATCACGCAGCTCCACCCATATATATATATATATATATATATATATATATATATATATATATACACACACACACATCACAAATAACTCTAAATGCAATTAAAAGCAGTTTAAAATAAGAACAATTAAGATTTAAAAGGCCAGTGTAGAATTTCAGAGACTGTCCTATAATGTAGTTACACATATACATATTATCTACATAACATAAAAAACTTAAAACAAAAATGTACTAATATATGTATAAAAAACAATTGGCGTAACTACCTTTTGATCAAGACCGGTTGAAAAGATAACTTATCATTGAGACCTCTGCCTATATTCGCCCACATCCTAATGATCCACTTAAGTTCCCTGTTTTCAACTCTTATTTCTAGTGGCCCCCCCCCCCCTCCTTATATTGAATTTAACCTTTTCAATAACCATAAATCTAAATTCATGCCCATAGCCATAACATGTCGTGAAAGTGCATTGGTATCAATGTGCCTGGGTATATCGTAGAGATGTTACCTGATCCTGTCTAGTAATCTACGTGTGGTCATCCCTATGTAAAATGAACAGCAATTTATGCAATAACTTAAATATACCAAATTGGTACTATTGCAATCTGCTCTCATATCAACTGTTTGCCTTTATCTGGGTGGCAAAATCCACCAGAGCCATCCAGATATTGGCAAAAATTACATTGATTACAGGCCACAGTTCCATGGCCGCTCTCTACAGTACAATTATCAGCTGATATACATGGCTTAGGGCCACCAAGTATGTTTTGAGGGATTTCTTATTCTTAGAGGTGTAATGTGGAATGTCACCAGCTATTTGCCTGACATCCTCATCAGCACATAGAATGTTACAAATTTTCTCAAATATTTCCTGTAGTAGTCTAATGTTAATAGCATATGTGTCAGGGATTCCCACAGCTGGATTACTGGAATTAACATCAGCTGTTGGTATTAGTTTATTAGAAAAATACGGTTTACCCTTCCATTTCCTCATGGCCTGTATACACGAAAATGCTTAATTGACCTCTTTTTGGGAGTTTCCTTTTTCAACAAAGCATGTCTCAAGATTGCCTAGTTCCTCATCGGCTGTAAGTCTAGATGACCTCTATGCTTGTCCTTTCATTACGTTTTTAAAAATATGTTGTGGGTGCATACTATTACTCTTCACATATGTATTCTTATAGCATGATTTCCTGAATATTTCTGTATTAAAATTTCTATATGGAGATCTATGTATAAATGCATCTAAAAATTCCAAGCAGGTTCTGGATGTACTAGCTGTAAACTTCAAAAAGTTAGTTGTATTTTTGTGTTCCAAAAATTGTGCGAATATAAGTTCATCCCCTCCCCAAATAAGGAAGATCTCCTCCACAAACCTCCAAAAGATATGGGAAAATCCTTACCATGCCCCAATATAAATTCCTGTTCCCATGCCGCCATGACTGTTGGCATAGCTATTGGTACAGGGTGTGCCCATAGCTATGCCATCACACTGCCAAAACAGCTCTTGTCCAAACAGGAAAAGGTTATTATCTAAAACCATCTCCAATGAAAAAACAAAGTAGGTCAGTACGTCTATATTCTTATGTGCCATAATTTTCCAGATATTTTTTAAACATGTCAATGCCACAGTCATTAGGAATTGCCATAAATAACGATTGCACATCAAAGCCACCATGATCATGTCTTTATCATGGGGTGATATATCCATAACAAATTCATACAAATCTTCCAAGAACTGCTTAGTATCCTTTAAAATACATTTATTCTTAGCTAAAATGGGCTTCAAATGTTATTCATTGTAAATGGATAGTGGCTCCGTAACTTACCCCCCTCCTGCCACTATTGGCCTCAACAGCTGATGTTAATTTTAGTAATCCATCTATGAGAATCCCTGTGACAATGTCTAGTAATAGACTACTACAGGAAACATTTGAGAGAAACTGGAACGTTCTGTGTGCTGAAGTGGATGTTTGGCAAATAGTTGGTGACATTCCGCATTATACCTATAAGAATAAGAAATCCCTCAAAAGGATACTTTGTGCTCCTAAGCCATGTATATCAACTGATAATTGTACTGT
>NC_056743.1:121436438-121596438 GCF_019279795.1 Protopterus annectens
CTTGAGACCTCCAAGAAAACCAGTTGTCTCTTCCTGGGATCTCAATTTTGTGTTACAGTAGCTAACCTTCGTTCCATTTGAACCAGTGATTCTGGTTGATTTTGAGGTTCTTAGCAAGAAAGTTTTTACTAATACTCTTCTTGCAGAGGTCAGAGGTTTCAGAGTTGCAAACTTTTATTGTGGGTCAACCTGATCTCATTTTCCACAGAGATTCTTTCTTTTTAAAACTAATCTCTTATGCATGAAGTGGTATCCAAGTTTAGTTTAAGCGAAAGTATCCTTTCCTCCATTTTCTGTAGTGATATTAATAAGGGAGAAATGTTGTTCCATACCTTGGATACCAACTGACAACTCTAGTATTATCTTGACAGAACTAAATCTTTTGGTCTGCCATTCTGTTCTTGTAAAGGTAAGAAGGGACAATTTAAGTTGATTCTGACCATTTCCAAATGTTTTTTTAAGACGGTTACCTTTTTATACTCTACTTAAAATTTCCAGGCAGGTTTAAGGTCCACTCTGCCAGGGTCTTGGCTTCATCTAATTGCTTTTTGAAAAGGGCTGGATTTTTAGATGTATTGTAGAAGCTGCACCTTGGTCCTGTATATACGTTCTTCCAAAGCATTATGTAAGCTAGATTCCTTTTCTAGGTCAGGCTTTGCATGTCCCATCCTCCAGGGGATCCTGGACTTTTCACTTTCCAACCCCTAAATGTAGTAAACTAGGGTAATCTACCTGTACAGTTAAGGATATTGCAGTAGTGTAATATGACCATTATAGTACAGCCGTTAGTAAAGTTACCATTGAAGTATATCTTTTTAAATGATCACTGCATCAGTAGCGATTCCCACCATTCACCCTCCTTATTTTTTGGTATGTTTGACAGGGTGTGGTTTTGTGTGTGTGTGGTTTTCTTTTATGCTTCCTATCATTGTCCATTCAGGGCTTTTGGCAGGGAAGCTTTGAAGTGCTTGGCTCCCAAACTTAAGTCAGCTCTGCTCAAGCTTCCTGACCGTGTGGGCACATGCTGTTAGGGAACTGATTTTAGATTGACTTTTAAAAAGAAGGTATATTTGCTAAACTCTGTGATAATAAGCAAAAATTGACAGGTTTGGTAAACGTTTACGCGATTCCAAGTAATGAGGAAAAAGAAATTGTATGGCTTTTTTGTATTCTATTTGCGATTAAAAACTAAACTCTTAAGAGGGTTACTGTTTTGAGAGGTGAAGATTTGTTTAATCCAATAGTATGTTATCTTCTATGAATCTTTATTGGATGTTGAAATTGCTCCCTTCTCAATTTTACATTTCAAAGATTTTTTTTTGAAGAAAAGTTTGAAGTTTTTTTTTTTTTTTGTGATATTTGAAAAACGAGTTTTGTGAATAATGAGCAGGAATAATTACATGAAAGCTGAAGTTGGACTTTCAAAATGCAGAGAGAAATCCATTTTCTTTAAAATATTTTTCATACCATTGTTGTCAAGCCATAGGAATGTTTTTGAAGCTGTTAAAGAGATTAGATATTAAAATATAAAAAGGTGCCAAGATTTTTGTGAAGATCACTTCCCTTTATTGGCAACTTATTAGTTATTGCAGTAGTAGTGTTAGAAAGGTTTAGTTTCTTAGAAACCACAGAACAGGTTTTTTATCCTGTGAAACTTTTCTTAACATATCACCTTCTACTAATTAACTATTGAAAAATATAAAGGACTTGGAAGATTTAGATGTGGAGGTTTTTATTTGGTATTTGTGGAAAAGAAATGAGGGGTGTTGGAGAAAAATTGGATACAGTTGATGGTCTGTAGTCCTATCTCACCTTCATTCTTACATATGGGATCGGAGCCGATCCTCTGCTCCGACTCAGCGTATTTACAAGCAGGAAGTCTTCTAGTTGGCTCATGGCTAGGTAGGTATCCCATGGTGCACTAGTACAATCCGCAGATGTAATTTGCTCCGTCGACGAGTTCGGTTGTGCTTCCCTTTGGCTCTGGCTATGTTTTGCATTTACTTAACTTTATTTGAAAGTTTTTTGACTGTTTTAGTCAAACTATTATTGTATCATTGTTTAGTCACAGTTAGCTTAGTTTGCAATTTAGAATAGTTGGTCTTTACAGTTGCGCCATTTGGTGCAATCTTTGGCCTTTTGGCTTCTTAGTATTGGTATCCTGTGTGCTGGTTTTTGTGTTTCTTAAACTTGGTATTTGTAGGTGCCTTTTGCCCTCTGTTAGACTGTGTTGTTAGTAGGCATAAGTCTGAGTTTTTTGTGGATTTCTGCTTGCTTCATTAGTTACTGTTAACAGAACTAGGTTTTGTTTCCCTTGTTTAGTTATTCCTGTTTGTGTGTGAACTCTGCTTACTGTAACTCTCTAGGTCTGTTTTAGTTAGAAGACCTAGTTTTTCCGTTGCCCACGGTGGTGGTGCTGTGGTAGCGTTGTCGCCTCACAGTAAGACGCTGTCCGGTTCGATTCTCAGAGCGTCTTCTGCGTGGAGATATGCGTGAATGGGCGTACCTTCGTTGAAGGTTGTGCATCAGGGCTGGTAACTCTGCATGTAAAAATCAACTACCAATCATTAGCGGACCGGAGTTCCGCTGTGGCGACCCCTAACCGGGAAAAGCCGAAAGACCCAACAACCTAGTTTCTCAGTTTACCCTTCCTGCCCAGGCTAGGCCGTTTAAATTAGAGGACCTAGTCCTCCCTCTCCTTTTTTCTCTGTGTGTGTGTGTGCTCATCTCTGTGAGAATGTGTAAAGAAAGTAAGGACCATAAGCCATCTGGCTTTAAGAAATGTATTACATGCTCACAGAAGATGTCCATAACGGATGGCCACAGTAACTGTGTTTACTGTTTGGGGGCCATCCATTTACAGGAGACTTGCTTGTTTTGGCACTCTTTCAGTGCTAGGGTGTTGCAAGAAAGAAAAAAACAAGCTCATCCTAAAAGGTCTTCTTACACCTTCCTTTGAGGAAGATCTGGCTAGCTCTTCCTTCTCTTCTAAATCTACAAAGAAAAAGTCTCAGGCCTCTAAGAAGCCCTGTCCGGCACTGGCTGGTGTCTCAGAGCCTCCTCTCTAAGTCACTAAATCGAACAGGTCCACGGTCTCATCAGCTCCACAGAGCTCTGTCGATTTTAGAGTACTATTGTGTTTACAGTGTCGGCCCCAAGTAGCTTGGAGCCGATTGCAGAGAGTATTTCACTGAGCCGGCCTATGGATCCTCTACCAGTCTTCCCTATATTGAAGTCTGCACTACTGCAGAGATCCCATTCTCGTACTCTATCTTCCACGAGTTTATCGGAAGAAGATGTGGAGAGGGTAGTGCTGAGACTGAAGTCATAAGCTTTACCTAAATTGTTGTTGGCTCTGACCCAGTCTGCTCAGGAGTCACTTGAGTCTGTTAAACCCCCTTCGATCATTCCTCCAACCCATGTTGGTCTTTTGAAGCCGGAATGTTTGGTACCACTGGGGGAACCCTCTGTTCCAGCTCCCCCTGTGGCTGTTTTGGAGCAGAGTTCAGCTCTGACACTCAAGGTGCTGTCCGTGGTGTCTAGGAGCCGAAGCTCCCCAGTCGGCCCCGACAGGGATGCCTGGAACCGAACCTCTTCGGTTCCGAGTCTTCCTGTCAGAGCGAGGGTGAGCTTGGATCCTATGTCTATCTCTGAGCCGATTAGTTCTGGATAAGACTGCATCTTCTGTCTCCTCGGAGCCGGAGAGGTCAGCATTTGAGATGTGTGCTGTCTCGATCTTCAGCTCCTACCAGGGGTACTGACGCTCTTTCCCCTAAGGCACCTACTTCTGTCTCTGCTCCTACTCTCGCTGTGGACAGCAGAGACCCTCATTACCACGGGCCGGTGGCCCCCACTCGTCCGAGACCTACCTAGAATATCTTTCCAAGGAGCCCCCACAGAAGAGTAAATGTAAGAGGAAGCATGTAGACTCCCAGGATGAGTCTCTGACCTCTGACACTGACCTCAAGGAGTCAGAAGGGTTCCCAAAGTTGTCCTCTTTCTCCTTCGTAGACATCCTGGAAATCCTTAAACAGAGGTGTGGCTGGCCCACTGTGATCCCTTCTGATGAGTCACTGTACCTGAACGCTTTCGGGTCTCAACCTTGAGCCTCTTGGGTGTGTCCACCATTCGATGAACTGATTGTGCTAATTAGTCAAAAGGTGTGGGATACTCCTGATGCCGTGGAGCCAGTCCCCAGGAGACAGAAAAGTTTCTTTCTGCACCCCCAGAAAAAGTTATTTTTTGTCTAAAGCTGTTCCCATAGATGCCGTGATGGTGGTGGCGGCCACTAAGAAGGAGCTGGCTGAGACTACTTCCGTCCATCAGCTGAACAAGGAGTCTTGAACGATGGACAGGTACTGGTAGCATATCTTCTTTTCAGTGGCATTTACCCTTAGATCGCCGAACTACCTTGCTCACTTCATGAGGCTTTAGAGAGATTTCCTTAAAGAATTAGAGTGTCTACAAGGTACATGTACTAAGGGAATCCCTGACAAGGTGTCTGCCCAGTTGTCCACCTTGAAGTCTATCATCAACTTGTCCATGTGACTCATTTCGTATGCAGCTGATAGAGCGAGTAGAGCAGCGGGTTCAGGAATTTCCCTAAGGCATCATTCCTGGATGCGTTTGTGTAACTTTGCGGACCCATTCAAGTCTACCTTTACCAATGCCCCCTTCGGTTCTTCATTGTTTGGACCCAAGGTAAAGGACATTTCTCACCCGGTGTGAGTAAAAAGGAAAAACACTCTACTGTGGGAGTATGTTTTACTGTTCTCTCTATACCATATCCTAAGGGTCAGAGGGGCGGTAAAATGTGGTTCAAGAAGTCCCAGAGGTTTTTCCAGGATGCACAGGGTGACTCCTTTAGAGGAGGAGGAAATGGTAGATGCCCTTGGGACTGGGGTGGTCCGCTGAACAAGGGAGGTCGCAATTCATTTTGGGGCCAGCCTTACCAGCTGCTTCTCTGGGGCTGGTCGGCAGTCATGTTTCTTTGTGTCCAGAAGCCTGGCTGGGTATCACTCAAGACAAGTGGGTACAAAAAATTATTACCAGAGGTTATGTCATACCCTTTTCTCTTCCACCTTTTGTTCCCAAGAGGATCCCGGATGTTCCACCCAATCACAGGGATTAGGCAACTGTGGAGGTTAACAAGTTGCTGTCAGTCATCCAAACCATCCCAGTAGACTAAATAGGATACGGAACTTCATCCAGATTCTTTTAGTACCAAAATGTACGGGGGACTGGAGGCCCATTTTGCACCTCAACAGATTGAACGAATCCGTAAAGGACAGGTTCCAGATGGTGACACTGCAGTCTGTCCTCCCGTTGTTGGGGAAAGACAGTTGGATGTGCTCAATAGATCTCCAAGACGCCTACTACCACATAAAAATGGACAGGGCATCGAGGAGTAGTCTGCTCTTCGGCTGGGAGTTGGTCTGTACCAGTTTCGTGGTCTGCCCTTTGGTCTCACCACAGCCACCAGGGTGTTCACAAAGTGTATGGCAGTAGTGACAGCTCACCTGAGACGTCTAGGATTCCAGTTGTTTCCGTATCTGGATGACTGGCTCTTGACAGCCCCCACCAGGCATTTACTCCTTCAGACCAGGGACGCTACCATTCAGCTTGGTGCCCAGCTGGGAATTTCTATAAATTGGGAAAAATCTGCCTTATTGCGCCCTCAATCTGATTTTTATAGGCGCAGAGATGGACACAGTAGACCTATGTTGGTTCATTTTCCTGTAGAAAGGGCACAGAATCTGGTTTTTCAAATGCAGCGTCTTCTCCCCTCACGAAATGTCAAAGCCAAGACTATTCTGCAGCTTCTAGGGACCATGGCTTCAACCATATTACTAGTGCCACTAGCCAGCCTACACATGAGGATTCTTCAGTGGCTCCTGTCATCCCAATGGTCTTTTCAGCATCTACCATTATCTCACCATATTGTGCTGACAGATTGTTGCAAGAAGGACCTCCTTTAGTGGACTCTACCCAGTCAATTAAACCACAGGCACTTCATTTGGCCCTCCCCAACCCGTTGCCACTGTGACCACGGATGCCTCACAGATGGGTGAGTGGGGGGTTATCTAGGCAAGACTGTCCAAGGCATATGGCAAGATCACAAGGCTCACCTGCATATCAACGTTCTAGAGATGAGGGCGGTGCTCCTGGCGTTACAAACACTTCACGACCTTCTGTCTTTGGGGACTATGGCAATACAATCAGACATGTTGGTAGTATGGTATATCAACAAACAGGGTGGAACCAGATCTTACCCACTCTGAGGCCATGCGAGTTTGAAATGGGCAATATCTTCCCAGTGTTTTCTGGTGGCAATGCACATTTCATGGACAACCAACGTGATAGCAGACAAACTCAGCTGGGCAATCCTGATGCCTCACGAGTGGTCTCTGAAACTGGAAACAGTGGAACATATTTTCCGCAGATGGGGACAGCCGTGCTGCAACCTCTTTGCCAGCCCAATTGATGCCAAATGCAGCAGCTACTTCTCCCTCATCCCCTTCCCCCCCGGGGGAGTCACCAGGAGATGCACTTGTTCACAATTGGCCCCTGGGTCTCCTGTATGCTTTTCCTCCCTTTCCTTTCATTCCCAAGGTTATTCAGAAAGCGAAACTGCTGGGAAGCAAACTTATCCTCATTGCTCCTTACTGACCTCGTCAGGTTTGGTTCCCCTTCCTCTGGCCTCCTTCTCCTAGACAGTCCTTGGATTCTGAACCCAGTTTCAGACCTGTTGACTCGTATGTCAGGTTTGCTTCACCCCCTCCTTACCCTCAGTTTGACAGCGTGGATGCTCCAGTTCCATCCCTAGTCAGGCTTCATAACTTCTCACCCTCCGTGACACAATATCCTTACGTCTTCTCATAAACCTTCCATTTGGAGACTATATTCCAGTAAATGGAGAAGATGCTCTATCTGGGTGGAGAAAGTTAATGTTGATCCTTGCACTGCCTCCACTCCAATGGATCTGCGGCTGCCACTATCAAGAGTTCAGTTGGCAGCGATTTCAAATTTTTATCTAGGCTTTCAAGATTCTAATCTTATGTCACATAGGCTGTGCAAAATGTTCCTTAAAGGTGCCACTTTAAGACCCTCTTTCAAGACCCTATTGCCTCATGGGTTTTAAATTGTGTTATCCAAATTAACTTCTCCGCCCTTTGAGCCTTCTCATTCATCCTCTTTGAAATTCCTGTCTTGGAAGACTTTTCTTGTGGCTCTTATGTCGGCCAGACTGGTGAGTTGCAAGCATTGTGTGTGAAATGCCCTTACCTGATTTTTCACCGAGAAGGGTGTCCCTTTGTACTAATCCCTCCTTTGATCCCCAAGGTCTGTTCCCATGCCATTTTGAATCAATCCATAGAACTTCGGTGTTTCCAAATCATTCAACCGCAGCTGAATACAGGTTTCACCAGCTGGATGTCCATAGACAGTTTTTATTTGCACCAGATTAAGGAAATCGGGAAATTTGAATCAATTATTTCCTTCTCAGAATCCAGGTCAGGCTTACCAGTTTCCAAAGTAACACACTCTCTAATTGGATTTCTCGCTGGTATGTTTACAACTCTGAGGGTGACCTTTACCCTTTAAAATAGAGGCTCACTCTACCAGATCTCAGTCTACCTCTGCAGCCTTTCAAGCCAGGGTTCCACTTGAATAATAATTGTGCATCAGCAACGTGGGCTACCCCTCACACTTTTATTACTCATTACAAATTGGATCTAACCTCCAGGGGTAGAGCATCATTTGGTTCCACGGTATTCGGGAGTATTTTTCCTTGAGCCACCCAAGAACAAGGCGCTAGGGATGCTGTCCGATATGTAAGAATGAAGGTGAGATAAGTCTACAGAACATAAACAAGTTATGATGTCCTTCAAGGATGCATCTGCAGTCATCACATATGGGTTGTCCTGCCTCAGGCAGCCCTTCGGTCGGCCGGATTCCAAAGTCTGGGTCTGGCCTCGGCTGATGTCGCACTTTCCCCGACGTCAGAGCGTCTGGGGTATAAAAGCATCAGCCGACGCCATTTTCCTCAGTCTTTCTTGCCGCGTGGTGCCCGAAGCAGATTTAACTACCCTGAAATGTCATCGGATAGCAATCAGACTACCAGAGTTCACAAAAAAAACACAAAGAAAAGGACAGAGAACTTTGAGGTCCAAAACAGACTACGCAGCTTCCTCTAAGCCAGTCGCAGGTTCGCTGGTACTCTGAGGCGCTTTCGCAGCCCCTGATGCCCGCTACTTTAGAGTCGCAGGCCTCTACCGAGACCCATGTGAAGTCTGGCACGCCGCAAGATTCTTAAAGTATTGTGCCTGCGAATGTCTCTCCCTTGGATGGGTCCGGAGCTGCTGAGCAGGCACCGGCTTCTGAGGGTGTCTTCAGGCCTCAGCATTTCTATATAAAACGGACGCCAGCTTCAAAGACAAAAGCTACTTCTAAGACTATAAAAAAAAAGCATGAGCCACTTGTTCAGGCCTCTATGCCCAAAAAGCAGATGATCAAAATGGCTGAAGACCTAATTACCTTGATCAGGGCCCCCCCGATAAGAGGTCTAGGCAAGACACTGATTATGAATCTTCAGATCAGGTTTCTGTTTGTTCTGATTCCTCTTCTGATCAGGAATTTTCTATACCACCCTTTGAGGATTCAGATGCAGAGGAATCCATCCCATCTGCATCTCCTCCTGAAGATTACTCCTTTGGAGAAACCTTGCCTACTTTGAGTGAACATTTTCATTGGGAGAGTCAAGATTTCTCAGAATCAAAAGAGAGGCTTAGGGATTTCCTTCTCCCTCAGCATAGGCCTTTATAGCCATACCTCCTGTATTAGACATTGTTGATGTGTTTTTGGAATCAAGCATGACTCCAGATTCCTTACCTCTGGCTCCTAACAAGCCAGACAGATATTACAGGGTTCCTGACTCGCCAAAATTTTTATTCAAAAACCCTGCTGCTAACCCTGAAACTATCTCACAGCGTCCCAAAGGTGTTAGAGGCTTCAACAGCTAAGAATCCTACCCCTTCTGATAGAGATTCCAGGGCGTTGGATAGATGGGGAAATAAGGTTTATATGTCTGCAACTTTGGCAATTAGGGCCTTAAACTGCCAGTTTCATATGTTTAAATATCAACAGCATGTTATGGGATTATTGAAAGAAAATGTTTATTTCTGAATGTGTGGAAAATAAAGAATTACAAGAATTATTGCATGCAGCAAAAAAGTTGGAAAGCCTATTTTGCAATGTGGTTTTGATTCCTTGGAGGCTTTGTGCAGGGCTGCAGTTATTGGATCTGTGATTAGAATGCATGCCTGGTTAAAGGAGCAAAAATTTGCCTGATCATGTTAAAGCTAAATTGTTCGATGCACCTTTACAGCATGATACTGTGGTAATAAGGCAGAAGAGGTTTTAAAGAAAATGGAAGACAAAGCTAAATCTATGCAAACTGTAAAAGACTTTTTACAAGTGCAACCACCAAGATTCAGGAGACACTGGCCTACAAAAATTGGTCATTTCCTGTGTCCGACAGAGCTTCACGAGGCAAATCCAGGTGCTCAAAGGGCTCTAGATACCAATCACAGGATTCTTGCAGGTCAAAGCAATGGGGTGCCTCTACCTCCAAATCTGGAGGAAGCAAAGAGCATCCCATAGCGGACAGTCTCAGTGACTTCCCACTGCCGTCACCAAGCACTTATCTTTTGGCAGCTCCCTTAGGGGGAAAACTAGCACTTCATGCTCAAAATTGGCAGTTAATAACCCAGGACAAGTGGGTATTAAACATTAGTATCCCAGGGATACAGATTTCATTTCCGTACACTGCCAATTCCAAACGGTTGGCCAGATCTGCCACAAAATCGGTGGGCAGAGGCACAGAAACAAGTTACGTCCCTCATAGATGGTAGGGGCTATTCAGCCAGTGCCAGAACAGGAAAAAGGACAAGGGTTTTACTCGACTGTTCTTGGTACCCAGAAAAGATGCTGCCTGGTGTTCAGTACTGGATTTATCAATTTTGAACACAAAGTGCTGACTTTGCAACAGCTTCTGCCCATGCTGGGCAAGAACGCTTGGTTAGTGACTCTAGACTTAAGAGGCATACCTGCATATCCCAATAAGGGAATTGTGCAGAAGATACCTCAGTTTCAAGGCTGGCTTTATGCACTATCAATTCTCTGCACTGCCCTTTGGCTTATCTACTGCGCCCAGGGTCTTTACAAAGTGCCTGGCACCAGTAATTGCATTTTGCAGACAAAGAAGCATACACATCTATCCTTACTTGGATGACTGTCTCATTCAGGCAGAAAACAAGGACATTCTTCTTCAACATCTGGCATTTGTAAAAAGGCTTCTAACATGCCTAGGGTACACAAACGGAACAACTGGTACCCTCTCAAGATTACATTCCTGGGTGCAAGCTTGAATACAATTGCCAGATGGCTTACCTTACGCCAGACAAACAAAGGCAACTGACTATTTATTTTCTTCAGACAGATGGCAACAAAAACCCGACAAATTCTGCAGGCTTTGGGGTTCATGGCACCCTGTATTCTACTGATTCCATGTGCAAGACTGCAATGAGGAAACTACAGTGGTACCTAAAAAGTTTATAGAGTCAACATTGTCACAGTCTGGAAACAATGATTCCTCTTATTCCCTACCTACAACATGATTTTCTTTGGTGGGCAGAGACATGTCACCAGAACATGGGACGTTCTTTCACTCTGCCCCCTGCCAACCAAACCCTAACTACAGAAGCATCAGACTATGCTTGGGGGGGGGGGCACCTGACTGGGAGGTGCATTCAGGGCATATGGAGCCCAAAACAAATGCATCTGCATATCAACCAGAAAGAGATGTTAGTTGTTCAGAATGCCCTGACAGCCTTCAAGGACTTAATTCATCCAGGACAACTACTGATAGACTGACAACACCACGGTTATGTGGTACATAAACAAGCAGGGGGCACACACTCCTACCCCCTTTGCAGACTAGCCATGGCATTGTGGGACACAACCTTGACTTACCAAGAACATCTTCAAGCTCAGTTCCTTACAGGAAAACAAAATACTCTGGCAGATGACCTAAGCAGAAACCTTAAGGACCCTCACGAGTAGAAAGTGGATCCACAAGTCTTCAGCATGATAACAAAGAAATGGGGGAGCCCAGACATAGCTCTATTTGCCTCTTCCCCAGAATTATCAACTGGACAAATTCTGCACAAGGACTTATCACAGGCGAGCATGGAAGGTGGATGCCCTATCAGTCTACGTCTTTCCTCCTCTGCCTCTTCTTCCCAAGGTCCTACTAAAGGTCAGACAAGTAAAACCAAAAATGATTCTAATTGCCCCAGGCTGGCCCCGCCAACACTGGTACCCAATCCTAAGGAATGTCTCAACTCCCTCCTTGGTACTTCAAATACCACATCTACTGTCTCAACAGAACAGTCAGATCCTGCACAATCAGCTCCAAACTCTGAACCTGGCAGCATGGCTGATAATTTAGTTATTCAAGCAACACCTCTCAGTAAATCTGTGATGGATGTCATTTTGGAAGCCAGAAGGCCTAGTACTAGAAAATCTTATTCTGATAAATGGAAGAGATTCTGTGCTTGGAACCAAGCACAAGGAACTGACGCAGCAAAGCCAAATGTTACTCAGATTTTACAATATTTGACTGAGATGCTTGAAAAGGGCCTATCTTTTTCATCGATAAAAATCCATGCCTCTGCTATCTCTGCTCATTACAACACAGAGCCACCAATCTTTTTTCATCATTTGCTAAAACAGTATCTTAGAGGGGCCAGAAATTTAAGGCCTCCCGGAAGATCACCAGTTCCTGCATGGGACCTCCAATTTTGTGGTGGAAAAGCTCACCCTGTCTCCATTTGAACCAGCTGCTACAGCAGGTATAAAGTTTTTATCCTGGAAAACAGCTTTACTTCTGGCAATCGCTTCAGCAAGAAGGGTTTCAGAGCTACAGACCCTCATGGCTGTGGAGCTTTTTATTATATTTTACCCAGACAGGGTGTCCCGCAGGACCAATCCTTCCTTTATGCCTAAGGTGGTATCCAGTGTGGCTCTTAACCAAACTATTCCCCTGCCAACTTTTTACCCAAATCCATGGAACAAGGGGGAGCGGATTCTGCATTCCTTGGATGTGCACAGACAACTAAGATTCTACTTAAACAGGACCAAATCTCTAAAAGTCTGAGCAGCTACTGGTGGCATTTGCTGCAGGATCAGAGGGAAAGGCTATTTCAAAGCAGACTATTTCAAAGTGAGTAAGTCACTGCATTCGTTTCTGCTATTTGCATCATGGTAAACCGGTGCCCAAGGGCTTTAGGTCACATTCCACCAGGGCTGCATCTACATCAGCAGCTTTTCTCAGAGGGGTACCAACCAAAGACCTTCTAGAAGCTGCTACTTGGAGTTCGTTCATACCTTTACAAAGCATAATCATTTGTCTCTTCTCTAAGTCCAGGGCAGGCTTTGCCACTGCAGTTCTGCAGGGCCTTATAGCTGCTCCTAAAGCTTTTTAGTTCCAGCCTCCCATTCATAGCTTTGGGATTCTACCCAAATGTAATGACTGCAACAGTGGAACACTAACATAGTACAGTTGTGTACACTTACCATAAATGTAGATGTTCGGGTGTATTCACTGTTCCAGTCCCGATTACCCACCCGCCATCCCCCTTTTTATTCTAAGCAACCGACACAGGAACCAAGACTTCGATATTCAGGCTGACTGAGGGCAACCTGCCAGCAGATTACCCAAATGTAATGACTGCAACAGTGAATACACTCTAACATCTACATTTATGGTAAGTGTACACAACTGTACTTTGTTAATGTACATGTAGTGCATGGAGTGCACTTACTACGTTCTGATATTCAGAAAAAAACAAACCAGTTAATTGCCAGAGTGGAGCATTACCTGGTCTTAACGAATGTTAAGCACCCCCAGTGAAAGTTAAGGTCTGGTCCCACTCTAGGCAGGAAAATCTGCCTGTACTTGTTAATAACAGTGACAAAACAAAAACTTGCGAGAATAACAGGATGTGTGTTTGCTGACATGATATCAGGAATGCGAATGATGAAACTCAAATGTCTCATTTAGTGACTTCAAGCCTCAGTGGTTTGTCCGAAAACCACATTTTGAGGCACAGACTAAAAATATGAAGCAATAATTTGAATGTCCTGTGAAATTGAAGATTGGGAGAGATGGATGAGAGTGTAAACATAACTGACTGTTGCACTAGCTCACTGGCAGCGCTTAGGGAAACACTTGGCGTCCCCTCGCCCTTTTACTTGTAGTCTCTTATTGCATTCTCATTGGTCAACAGTAAAACATAAAGTAAAAAAAATATAAACAAAACACAAGTCATTTAAAACATACTAATACCATAATAAAACCATCACTTAATACTGCATATTACACAATTTTTCAATAAAAGGAAGACAAACACATATATACACCAAAATATATATGTGTGTGTGTATACTAACCACTACACTAAACATAGAGTCTCCTGCCTTTCAGCATAGGTACTCTATCGTTTAAGCCAGGCTCTCCCTATCTGCTCTCAACCTGATAATCCAGTTGGTCTCATTCTGTTCAGTAAAATTCACATCACCACCTCTTCTAATCGTAGGTATATTAACCTGTATGACGAGGAACTTGAGTTTTGCAGATGTCCTTCAAGAATGCAACTGCAGTCACAACATATGGGTTGTCCTGCCTCAGGCAGCCCTCGGTCGGCCGGATTCCAAAGTCTGGGTTCGACGTCGGCTGATGTCGCATTTCTCTCCGACGTCAGAGCGGCTGGAGTACATAAGCATCAGCCGACGCCATTTTCTTCAGTCTTTCTTGCCGCGCGGTGCCCGAAGCAGAAGCAGTTCGCAAGTGCCGGTCGGTCAGCTCCTGTATTCTTCGATTCCGAAGTCATCAAAAAAGCTAAGTACCCCGTTGGGGACCTTTTCTTGCCTCAGCCGATGTCAGAAATTACTGAAAGTTAACAATTGTCTTTCTTGTGGTAAACAAATACCTCATAAGGATTTCCACTATTACTGTCTTCCTTGCCTTGGCCCAGACCACGACGTCTCTGCCTGTGTAGCCTGTGCTCGCTTCAACAAGTGCACTCTCAGGCGCCGGGCAGAGTTCGCTGAAGACTTTTTCGGCGAAAAATTTGCTTATACAATGCCGTCGGAACTTCCAACATCGCAAACTCCCAAGAAACAAAAAGACCGGGACCGACATCCTCGGCCCGCGTCTACCACAGACTCCATGCCAAAACCTACTGCGAGTGCTTCGGTTCCCCCTGAGACGGTTATTCCACCGCTCCGAACCGAAGACACCGCATTACCGACTACTCCGATTCCGGATATCACCCCGACGCCAGTTATTGATTTTCCTCCGGATACCGAAACCGAGGAAATGCCCGAGACCATTGCTATAGATAAGGTCACTCCTGCACGTGGAGCTGCCAGGCCTCCTATGGCCATGTCTATTAAGGCCTACACTAGGGCTAAGGCAGCCAGCAAGACCAAGCATCTTACTGCTAAAGCCTTACCTCAGCCTACTCCAGAGACACAAATCATGACTATGGCTGCTGACTTAATTTCTATGATTAGAGGTTCACAGGCCCATCCTGAGAGAGGATCCCAGCCTCCTTCTGATAAAAGGCCCCTGGTTGAACCCTCTGACCCTATTCCTTCAGATGAAGATTCTGAGGACTCTGTCCACTCAGATGGCCAGGAAGAGCTCTTCCAGACCTATGAGGACTCGGATGCAGAGGATTCCATCCCCTCGGCCTCCCCTCCTGGGGATATTTCTTTTGGGGAAGTTCTGCATACCATGAGGGAACATTTCAAGTGGCAAGGCCAGGAATATTCTGATTCCAGTAAGCGCCTTCGAACTTTCCTTAAAAAGCCCCAGCACAGGCCCTTAGCTATTCCTCCTGTGCTTGATGTTTTGGATGATTTATATTCTGACTCTGGTGTTACCCCTTATTCTCTTCCTCCTGCTCCAGCCAAGCCAGACAGGTATTGCAGGGTCCCAGAAACACATTCCCATTTATTCAGGGCCCATACTGCTGATTTGAAAACTATTTCTCAGGGACCTAAAGGTGTTTCAGCTTCCACCTCTAAAAATCCTTTGCCCTCCAACAGGGAAGCTAGGTCATTAGAGAGATGGGGTAAAAAGGTTTACACCTCCACTACTTTATCTATGAGAGCTTTGAATTGCCTTTTTCATATGTTACAATATCAGGATTTCTTGTTAGAAGATTTACAGAAAACATTGGCCTCTCCTGATCCTTTAGACAGGAAGTCTTTGCAGGAAGCTGTACATAACTCTCAGCAAGTAAGCAATCACTTCCTGCAGTGTGGATATGATGCACTGGAAGCTTCATGTAGGGCAGCTATGACAGGGGCAGTCATTCGTAGACATGCATGGTTAAAGGATCAACCTCTACCAGATCATGTAAAGGCAAAACTTCTGGATGCACCTTTGGAAAAGAACAAGCTTTTTGGTGCTAATGCTAAGGATGTGTTAAAGTCCATCGAGGAAAAAGCAAAATCAGTTCAGACGGTGAAAGATTTCCTCCAGGTTCAACCCCCCAGATTCAGTAGGAATTGGCCTTCAAAAAACTGGTCCTTTCCTAATCCTGAAAAATTTCAAAGGGGTAAAAACAGACGTGGCCGAGAAAGAGGACAGTACAGAGGTCCTTACAGGGGACGACAATGGCAGCCAGCAAACCAAAGAAGTGACACAGGGATTCACATGCCACACATGCACAATCTGAATGACTTTCCTCTACTGTCGCCTACCAGGGAACAAATAGAAGCTCCTTGGGAAATTATCTCTGTTTACAGACAATTGGCACAGATTGACAAAGGACAAATGGATTTTGGACATTATAGACCGAGGTTACAGGTTCCATTTTCATACCTTACCAAGAAAACAAGGCATGCCAAACCTACCACAAAACCAGAGGGCAGAGGCTATCAAGCAAATCTCTCTGCTGACTCGGATGAAAGCAATAGAAAGAGTTCCACAACAAGAACAAGGCCAGGGGTTTTACTCAAGACTGTTCCTTGTTCCAAGAAAAGAATCTCAATGGAGACCAATACTGGATTTGTCCGCATTAAACACCTTTCTCATAGTACCAAAGTTCAAAATGCTGACTCTACAGCAACTCCTTCCCATGCTGGGCAAGGGGTCTTGGCTGATTACTCTGGACCTCAAGGAGGCATACCTGCATGTCCCTATCAGACACAGCTGCAGAAGATACCTCAGATTTCTTGCTGGGCCAGAGCATTATCAATTCTCAGCATTGCCATTTGGCTTATCTACTGCGCCCAGAGTATTCACAAAATGCCTGGCTTCAGTAATTGCTCATTGCAGGCTCCAGGGGATCCAAATTTACCCGTACCTGGACGACTGCCTCATACAAGCGGACGACAAATTGATGTTGACAAAAAACTTGGACTATGTCATACGATTACTTCAAGCTCTGGGATACACAGTCAACTTCCAAAAGTCAAGACTTCAGCCATCCCAGCAAATAATCTTCTTAGGAGCCAAATTAGACAGCCTCTCAAATGGCTTACCTAACAGAAGACAAGCAAGAGAAGTTAACTCATTATTTCAAAGGTTTGGCAAAACTTATCCAGATGACTGCAAGGAGATTCCTACAGGCCCTAGGTTACATGGCATCCTGCATTCTCCTGGTTCCATTAGCAAGACTACACATGAGAAAGCTTCAATGGTACCTAAAAAGCTTATGGTCTCAGCACAGCAACAACTTAGAGACAAACATACCGCTCATTCCATGCCTACAAAAGGAATTCCTATGGTGGGCCTCGGTGAGCCAGGCAAACACAGGTATGTCATTCAAAAAACCACAGATAACACAGACGCCTCAGACCTTGGATGGGGGGGCGCACATGGAAGGCAGGTGTATACAAGGGCAATGGTCTCCAAAGGAAGCACATCTGCATATAAACCAAAAAGAAATGCTGGCAGTAATGCATGCCATCGAGGCCTTTCAACACCAACTTCAGCAAGGCCATTTACTGATACGGACAGACAACACCACTGTGATGTGGTATATAAACAAGCAAGGGGGCACCCATTCTTACCCCCTTTGCAGACTGACAATGCATCTTTGGGAAAAATCACTGAGCCTAAACATTCAGTTACAATCCCAGTTTGTTCCAGGCAAAGACAATGTGCTGGCGGACACCCTAAGCAGGAATTTCACAGATCCACACGAGTGGAGGTTACATCTGAAGATCTTCACACAGCTCACTTCGACATGGGGCAGGCCAGAAGTAGACCTATTTGCCTCTCACCTCAACCATCATCTACAAAAATTCTGCTCAAGGACATACCACCCACAAGCTTGGAAAATAGATGCTCTCTCATTCAACTGGAACTTCCTAAAAATCTATGCATTCCCACCTCTGCCACTGATGACTTCAGTATTTCTAAAGATCAAAGCAGAGAGACCCAAGGGGATCCTAATAGCTCCGGACTGGCCAAGACAACACTGGTATCCACTACTACGGAGCATATGTCACCCCAAGAAGTGGGCCCCCTTCCCCAATGGCCTCTACTTTTGACTCAACACAACTTCAAAACAGTGCATCCAAACTTTCAGACACTGCAGCTAACAGCCTGGGAGATCCCATGAATAACCTCAACCTATCTCTCTCCAAGGAAGTTCAGCGGATACTAACAGAGGCTTGAAGACCATCCACCAGAAAGGTTTACTTAGCAAAATGGAAGAGATTCAGCATTTGGAATACCAGCAAGGGACATGATGCATCATTATTGAACATCCCACTCATCCTGGAATATTTGGCAGATATGCTAAAGAATGGACTCTCATATTCTTCCATAAAGATACATGCATCAGCTATTTCAGCTAGATATAACACTGGACCCGCCTGTCTTTTCACATCCTTTGCTAAGGCAATTCCTCAGGGGAATCAAGAACATTAAGCCACCAAGAAAGGCTCCAGTGCCAGCCTGGGACCTCAATTTTGTCCTAGAAAAACTGACTCTACCTCCATTTGAGCCAGCAGCTTCAGTTGACTTGCAATTTCTCTCATGGAAGACAGCTTTCCTGTTGGCAATTACCTCAGCAAGAAGGGTTTCGGAACTACAGGCCCTAATGGCAATACCACCATTCATAATTTTCCACAGAGACAGGGTTTCATTAAGGACCAACCCTACTTTTACGCCAAAGGTGGTATCTAGGGTTTCTTTAAATCAAGCTATTCATCTGCCTGCTTTCTTCCCCAATCCTGAGAATAAGGGGGAAAGACTGGTACATACCTTGGACATTCACAGACAACTTTGATACTACCTGGACAGACCCAAGACCAGTAGGAAGTCTGAACAACTTTTTGTAGCTTACGCCCCTGCAGTCCAAGGAAAAGCAATTTCAAAACAGACTATTTCAAAATGGATTGGACATTGCATCAGATTCTGTTATTCCTTTCATGGAAAGACTGTTCCAACCAATGTCAGACCACATTCCACCAGAGCTACAGCCACCTCTACAGCATTCTTAAGAGGGCTAGAAGCTGCTACATGGAGCTCCATGCATACATTCTCCAAACACTACAATCTCCCTCTATACTCCAGATCCAGAGCAGGCTTTGCTTCGGCAGTCCTGCAGGGTTTGATTGCCACACCATCTTTTTCCTAGAGCATTCCTCCTCCCCCAGCTAAGCTATGGTATTCTACCCATACGTTATGACTGCAGTTGCATTCTTGAAGGACATCGTACAGTTTTGTACCTACCATAAATGTAGATGTCCGATAGATATGCAACTGCAGTCGGATTTTCCCTCCCTCCATACCCCTCTATGCCTAGGGTCCACTCCTATCCCTGTTTCTCTTAGCTGGGGATATCTGTTATGGTGCATCTGTTTATTGCTCATTTATTTGTCTGGAATCCTGTTTTTGCCTTCCAGTTTGATTACAGCCTTCCTTGGAGGGCACCTGGCATCTGGGGCAAGAAACACTGAAGAAAATGGCGTTGGCTGATGCTTATGTACTCCAGCCGCTCTGACGTCAGAGAGAAATGCGACATCAGCCGACGTCGGACCCAGACTTTGGAATCTGGCCGACCGAGGGCTGCCTGAGGCAGGACAACCCATATGTTATGACTGCAGTTGCATATCTATCGGACATCTACATTTATGGTAGGTACAAAACTGTACTTTTCCAATACATATTTTGAGAGAGCATTTTTTAGATTTAATACGGATATTGTATTGATGCTCTCTAATCTTGTCCTTAAGCCTTCTGTCTGTCTTGCCCACATAAAATGCTGGGCAAGACGTACAGTAGGCCAAATAGACAATATGCTCTGTATTACAAGTAGCCATGGGATAAAAATAAAAGCACTGACTAACAGGATGTATAAAAGTTGCAGTGCTATCCATCCTGCAACAAAAATTACAGTTCCTACAAGGTCTAGTGGAGGCTGTTATAGGGCATTGTATATGGTTATTGTATCTATCCGGATAGCATAAAATCCTGTGAAGGTTCATATGATTTTTGTACACAAACCTAGGTGTATCGCTCACAATGTCACGAATTAATGGGTCAACAGTTAATAAATATTCCTAATCTCATTAACATCCTGTGTGTAGTATATAGATGCATTTTATGTGATGGTTTTATTATGATGATAGTATGTTTTAAATGACTTTTTTGTTTATATATTTTTTACTTTTTTACTGTTGACCAATGAGAATGCAATAGTAAATAGTTACATGCTATTTAATTGCTGATTAATTATTATACAGGATATGTCAGTTTTAAAGAGTATAAATAGGATATTTTAAAGAAATTCGGTGTTTTGGCTTGAAGCCCAGTAGGGTGAAAGCGCTTGCCATGTCTGTTTACTTGGCGAATAAAAAGAAAATTTTATTTTATCCAGGAAGTGAAGACCTTTTCTATTGGTGAAGTGAAGACTGCCTGCCTTGTGCTCCGTTTTATTATGGAGACTCATTGATGTGGATTTTATTCTGTCGACTCGTACTCCTGTGTTTTGCTCCTCTGTTATGTATGTTGTAGAGAACCTATACTCTTTCATTAACTGCCATGGAGTCTTTTGCATCTGCCTAAACTGCCATCAACTCTGGTGGATAGGTCCTCTGTTTAATGTGCCATTTGACGGACAGTACACTCGAATGCACGTACCCTTTCCCCCATGCTGCATGGTAGTTTCAGTACTGGAAAATGAATCCAAGCATCAGTTTATTTTTTTTTTCTTTTCTCTACTGTGAACAAATGGCTTTCACCACAGACCTCCTATTTGACCCCTTAGTTTCCTCCAGAGATAAAAGCTCTGCGGCTCATTCATAACCTGGAATGGTGGAGAATCCCCACCAGCCTTCAGTTGGGCCTCCAATTCCTGTAAGCAAAAGTAGTGGTAGTGCTGGAAATGGACGCATTACTGCTGATACAGAATTCCCCTTCTATTCCCCTTGGTTCACTGTTTTCCCTGTACAGAGGGGGCTCCAAATTAACCAATCAGAGCTGTAGTGTGCAATCCTTTGACCTTAAAAACTTTTTAAGGGAATACTTCACCTGGAAGATTTTTTAGTTCATTTTTACAGGCAGTCATTTATGCTGTCTAAAACAAAAGAATGTGTGATGTTAAGTTGTCTATCTCGCCTTCATTCTTGCTGGATGGGTTCGGAGCCGACCTCGGCTCCGACTCGGCCACTCTAAAAGCTCGAGAGTTGGTTCCACCGGCTCGAGGCTCCCCTTATATCCCACAATGCTAGGCGAGAGTTACCTCAGATCTCGTTTGCCGCTACAGCTTCGAGGTTGGTTTTTCTACCGGTTCTTGGTGAGTACTATTTCTTGTTGAAATTAGTCTTTAAAACCCCCTTTAATTTAATATATTTACTTAGTTTAGTGTAGTTTAGAAAAATTTTTATCCCCTTCTAAAAAATTTCCGTTTTTTTCCCTCAAGAACCTTAGGTTCTTCCCTTGGGCCTACAGGCCTTTCCTTCCCTAGTGGAGTGTGTGTGTATTATTTTATTTTAAAATCCTAGTTACTGGTTTTATTCTAATTTAACTTGACAGGGTGTAACTAGTGTGTTTGTGTGCGTGTTTGTGTACACCTGTTCAAAAAAAAAAAAAAAAAAAAAAAAAATGTCTAAAGAAGCAAAGGTCTCCGGATTCAAGAAGTGTGATGCGTGCTGTCAGAAAATGTCTCTGACAGACGCTCACACTTCTTGTGTCTACTGTCTGGGGCCTTTGCACCTGCAGGACTCCTGTGCTGTGTGCCATGGTTTCAGCCCCAGGGTCCTGCAGGAAAGAAAGAATAAATTGATTCTCAGAGGCTTACTCAAGCCAGAGGATTCCCTGTCTGTTTCAACAGGGAAGCCCTCTAAGGCATCTAGGTCTTCGGCCCGACAACTGAGCCGAGACCTAAGGTTTCTCAACCTCTGCCTTCATCGGCTCCGGCTGGAGCCGATAAGTCTCAGTCCACAGTTTCTGTGGCCCCCTCGGCTCCGGCCGGAGCCGAGGTAGTAGAAGTTCCCGTGTCGGCTCCGACCAGACCTTCGGAGCCGACAACTAGGAAGAGGTCCAGGTCACCATCTATTGGCTCCGTTCATTCGGCTCCAGGATCTCCCCTGCTGTCTGAACGGAGCCAAAGATCTCACTCCTCTAGGTCATCGAGGCTGTCGGATCATGACCTTCAGAGGGTAGTGAGTCGACTACTTAAGTCCGAGGCACTGGCCCAGATGCTTCAGAGCCCGACTCATCAGTCGATGCCTGCCCGGTCCATCAACATATTCCTCCTTGACTCTCTTGAGCTCGGGCCGGTCGTGTCGGAACCGAGACTGTGATTGCGTCGGAGCCGATACAATTGTCTTCGGCTCGGTCCGGCTCCGTTTCTTCCTTGGAAGAATCTCGGCGCCGGACTTCCCTCGTCGGCTCGAGGGTGAGTGGCATCGGACCCTTGTCCGACCCCCTCTCCTCTCGGTGCTTGGCGCTGGTGAGTTCGGCTCGACATCGGCCTCGGAGCCATCACTGTCGGTGCCGAGGGGGTTCTTAGCTTCTCGGGCGGGGACCTCTGGCTCTGCCTGACAGGGGTGCATTCGAGGTCATGCGGAGTGTGTTAGAGCCTGGCTCTACTCCACCGTCGGGTCCCCCCCGCCCTCCCTCTATGGTGCCTCAGGCTAAGTCGACTCACTCCCTCATCCCGGACCGCAGAGAGCCAGCTCCTCAGGAGCCCCCTGTGGGGATTTCATCCTCTTCCGAGGCCTCTCCTGATTTGGCAGAAGAGCCCCCTCGGAAGAGGAAGTGTAAGAGGAAACACATTGACTCACCTGAGTCCATCACGTCAGACACAGATTTGGATGATTCTGAGGGTTCCCCCCGTTCCCCTTCTGAAGATGTCTCATTTGCAGACATTCTGGAGATCCTGAAACAGAGGGGAAATTGGCCAGCCCTCAACTTTTCGGAGGACGAATCTGTGTATCTTGAGGAGTTTGGCTCTCGTCCTTCCACCTCCTGGGTGTCCCCCCCTTCGACCCCCTCATGCAGGTGGTTGCTAAGAAGGCATGGACGGCTCCTGATTCAGTGGACCCCACTCCCAGGAGACCCTCCAAGTTCATAACAGCTCCAGCAGACAAACAATTTTTAACAAAAGGAGTTTCTGTGGATGCTATGGTGGTAGCTGCTGCCACTAAGAAGGAGCTAGCTGATCCTTCAGTACCTGTCCATCCACCTAACAAGGAATCTAGGTCCATGGATAGGTGCGGAAGCGGATGTTCTCGTCAGCGACATTTACCATGCTGTCGCTGAACTACCTGTGCCATTTTACTCGTCTTCAAAGGGACTTGATCAAGGAAGCGAGTGAAATGTTAAAGGACCCTACAGCTGCGGGTTTCCAAGATAAGATGAACACGCAGCTGGCTACCCTTAATTCCATAACCAACTCCTCCATGCGCCTTCTTACGCGGCTGATGGAGCGAGCAGAGCCGCAGGGACAGGTGTTGCCTTACGTAGGCATGCCTGGATGCGGCTATGCAATTTTGGACCCCTTCAAGACGTCTTTCACGAACTCCCCGTTTGATGGATCATCCCTCTTTGGTCCTCAAGTGAAAGAAACCTTGACTAGGTGCGAGACTGATGGCAAGACCCTTTCTGCCGCCGGAGTCCGTTTTCTACTCCTTCCAGGCCTTACCCCAAAGGCCAGAAAGGTGGAAAGATGTGGTTCCGTAAACAATCTCAAGGGACTTCGCCTGACGACAGAGTCGTTTTCCGCCAGAGGCAGAGGTGGGAATAACAATGGTAGATGTCGCCCTAGGGGCAGGGGGGGTCCGCAGAACCAGGGCAATCGGAAGCCTTCCCTGACGAGCCCTTTCAGCATCCCTGAGGTGTTGCCCGGCTGCCCCTCTTCGGAGGCCGTCCGGGGAAGATTGTCACTGTACCCAGAAGCCTGGCTATCCCTGACTCAAGACAAATGGGTACAGTCCATCATTTCCGAAGGCTATTCTATCCCCTTTCTTCGCTTTCCAAATCAGTCAAAAAAATCCCTTCCAGATGTTCCACCCGCTCAAAGGGCTCTAGCAGTTTTGGCGATTTCAAAACTACTTCCAAAAAGAGCAATTCAGCCAGTTCCAGCAGACCAGCAAGGATCCGGAATCTACTCAAGGTTCTTTTTAGTTCCAAAGAAAACAGGGGACTGGAGACCAATTTTGGATCTCAGTGTCTTGAACAAATCAGTCAAGAAAACAAGATTTCGGATGGTCACGCTGCAATCCATCCTTCCCCTTTTGGGCAAAGGAAACTGGATGTGCTCTATAGACCTTCGGGATGCGTACTATCACATAAAGATGAACAGACGCTCCAGAAGATTCCTCCGCTTCAGGCTGGGAACCAGTCATTTTCAGTTCAGGGCCCTGCCCTTTGGTCTCACCACTGCCCCGGTGTTTACCAAATGCATGGCAGTGGTAGCTTCTCACCTGAGGCGACAAGGATTCCAGGTGTTTCCATATTTGGACGACTGGCTCCTCACAGCTCCCACCAAGCATCTCCTTCTGATGGCCAGAGATTACACTTTTCGCGTTTGTCAAAAGCTGGGTATTTCAATAAATTGCGAAAAGTCTGTTTTGTCGCCTTGTCGTACTATTACCTACATAGGCGCAAATCTAGATACAATAAACATGTCTGCAAGACTAACACATCAGAGAATATCAGACATTCACAAATTGGTATCACTCCTTCTCAACAACAACAGAATCAAAGCCAGGTTAGTTCTAAAGGTGTTGGGAATTATGGCAGCGGCCATACCTCTGCTTCCATTAGCCAGATACCACATGCGGATCCTTCAGTGGATGCTTTTTACTCAATGGTCATACCAGGAACTTTGAATGTCTCACACCATTATGATCACGCAAGCGTGCAAAAAGCATCTCATGTGGTGGATGTCTTCCCCCCAGCTCCTGTCGGGAAGACCCTTTGTTCCACCTCCTCCGGTTGCTACTCTGACAACGGATGCCTCCCTGATCGGGTGGGGGGGGCATTATCAGGGCAGGACAGTCCAGGGCACATGGCAACCAAACGAATGCCACTTGCACATAAATGTTCTGGAGATGAGAGCAGTGCTTTTAGCGTTGCAAGCCCTTCAAGACTCTCTTCCCTTGGGAACAATTGCAATCCAGACAGACAATATGTCTGTAGTGTGGTACATCAACAAACAAGGCGGAACCAGATCATATCCCCTGTGTCGAGAAGCACTCAGACTGTGGCAATGGGCGATTTCTTCTCAGCGGTTTCTGATAGCAACGCACATCCCCGGGAAGTCCAATCAAATTGCGGACAAGTTGAGCAGAGCTATACTCATGCCTCACGAGTGGTCTCTGAAAGACACTGTAGTGAGAGAAATTTTTCTCAAGTGGGGTCAGCCTTGCTGCGATCTTTTTGCTACTCCCCAAAACAGCAAGTGCAGAGAATATTTCACTCTATTCCCTTTACCAGGCCAACCCAGCAGAGACGCTCTAGTCCAAGTTTGGCCCCGGGGACTTCTGTATGCATTTTCTCCTTTCCCACTGATCTCTCAAGTAATACAGAAAGCTATCGCTCAGAAGGCCTCATTGATCCTCATTGCACCTTACTGGCCTCGACAAGTGTGGTTCCCCTTTCTACATCGTTTTCTCTTGGAGCGACCGTGGAATCTGGACCTAGTTCCAGATCTTTTGATCCATCAGTCGGGTCAGTTTCATCGCTCCCTCCCCTCTCTGAACCTCACTGCTTGGTTCCTCCAGTTCCAACCGTAGCCAGGCTTCCTCAATTATCTCACTCTGTTAGAGATATATTGATAGCTTCCCATAAATCTTCCACTCGAAAGATTTATTTGAGTAAGTGGAAACGCTTCACATATTGGGCTCAAGGAAAGGACATAGATCCTTTCACTGCTTCCATCCAACTAGTCCTTGATTTTCTAGCTGAACTCTTCCATGCAGGTTCATCTCCCTCTACACTTAAAGTTCAATTGGCAGCTATTTCTAACTTTCATGTGGGTATTTCTGAATCTGCCCTAATGTCCCACAAACTCTGCAAAGCCTTTTTGAAAGGAGTTTTTCTTCTCAGACCTCCTATAAGAAATCCTCCTTCTCCTTGGGACCTAAATTTAGTTCTTGCTTCTTTGATTCTTTCCCCTTTCGAACCTGCAGTCTCCTGTTCTTTAAAATTATCATCATGGAAAACTCTTTTTCTGGTAGCTATTACATCAGCTAGAAGAGTTTCAGAGCTTCAAGCACTCAGCTGTCGTCCTCCTTATCTTTTGTTTCATAAGGACAGAGTATCCTTACGAACTAACCCGTCCTTTTTGCCTAAAGTAGTCTCGACATCAAATCTGAATCAAAGCCTTGATCTACCGGTCTTTTTTCCAGAATACTCCAATAGGTCTGAAAAAAAATTACACTGCCTGGATGTTCACCGTCAATTGAGGTACTACTTGGATAGAACTAAACAGTTCAGAAAATCGGATCAGCTGTTTGTCTCCTATGCGGAGAGCAGAAAGGGACTTTCAGTTTCAAAGGTATCATTATCCAGATGGCTAACATCATTGATTTCCCTTGTATATGAAATTAGACATCAAAAGCTGCCTGATAAACCTAAGGCTCATTCCACCAGAGCTTTGGCTACTTCTTTAGCCTTCCAAGACAGACTGCCTATTGACACCATTTGTGCAGCGGCTACTTGGGCTACTCCTCACACTTTCATTTCTCATTATAAGTTGGATTTAGCTTCTAGGCATAGAGCTAACTTTGGTTCCACTGTTCTCTGGAGTCTGTTCCGTTAGGCCACCCGGGACAAGGTGCTAGGGACGCGGTCCCATCCAGCAAGAATGAAGGCGAGATAGACAACTTAACATATAGAAGTTATGTTCTTACCATAACGTTCCATGTTAGTTGTCTTCTTCTCGCCTTCTTCTTGCGTCCCACCCTCCTTCCCCCTGGCCTGGACAGACCTAGAGGAGTTGTGATTGTGACCTCTCTTTCTACCACCTCTTTCTTAGACATATGCTATTATGCATATTTCATGGTTCAGGATGTAGGTCGCCCTTCTTTCTTCCTGTTATTAGAGGTGGACTCTGTTTTACATTTATTCTGTTACTATTATAAGCTGGGGTTAGCTTACAAACGAGATCTGAGGTAACTCTCGCCTAGCATTGTGGGATATAAGGGGAGCCTCGAGCCGGTGGAACCAACTCTCGAGCTTTTAGAGTGGCCGAGTCGGAGCCGAGGTCGGCTCCGAACCCATCCAGCAAGAAGAAGGCGAGAAGAAGACAACTAACATGGAACGTTATGGTAAGAACATAACTTCTATTTATCGCTTGTGTGCAAGGAGGCATTTTGTTTTACATTGAGCAGTAGACAGAGACATTACTTCCTCCAATATGTGAAGTGATGAGAAAATAAACATAGCGTAGACACTGAGGCATTCTGTAATGTCCCAGAACTGCAAATTCAGGAACCATGTCTGGTTTGAATGTTACAAAATGGGACGTAAAGGAGACTTGCCTGTTGTCTTATTTAAGAAAATAAGACTCTCCTATTTATTTTGCCTGGTGCAGCAGAGCAAGGGTGAGTTTGCAATGGACACAACTCTTATCTTTTGGTTTTCCCCTGCTCACCTTACTAAAATCTAACAACCCTGCCCCTAACCCCCTGTACTTTGCCTTTCAAAAACCCTTTCCATAACACTTCTAGTAACCAGGCTGCTTAGACACCCAGTCACAAATGCACAATACCCCAGGGATTACTTCAGTGTCAATGCTTGACAGAGGCACAGCAAAATGATAGGCATAGTTTTTATTCAAACTAAAGGGGTGGCGAAAGCCACATAACTATGGGCTAGGCTTATAAATGCCCTTGGGCAGATAGCCTAGTATGAACCTATGAACCTATGAACCTATGTATAAACACGCACACACTACACTGAATGTATCCTCCTTACTCTAACCTTGTCCCGCCTTCAGTAGCACAAACACTCCCACCCCCTAATGCTGAAGCGTTTGCAATATCGGAGTGTTTTTGTGTTAGGTGTCCAAACCCACGCTTGCCTTACTTGCATGCATTCCATGTTCCACTAATCCAGAGTGTTAAAATCAGTAAGCAGAGCAATTGACAGCATTCCACAGTTCACTCCATTGACAAGCAGGCAATTTTACTGACATCTGTGTGTAATGCGTATTTAGCTGTTTTTGTCTATTGGAACTGACTGTTAGCTGATTTTGGTGCCTCCTCTTGTGCCTCCTCTTGATTTGTCTCTCAAACCCTTCCACTCCCAGTCTTGCCCTGACCATGTTCAGGTGTGGTGGTGAGATCAAGATGTCCCAGGACAGTCTTCTACTACTGCTGAGGAAAGTGTTTGTGTTCAGCTACTATTGGACAGGAGCAAGGGGTTTGGAAGTAACACCTAGAGGATAGAGTATGCAGTAGGCATCAGAGCTGTACTACCCTCACTTCCACAAGGAGCGGACTCCATCAGGATGTTGCACCCACTCTCTCACAGCACTGCATAGTTGTTTCCCCTGGGTCCTCTGGGGAAATTTGACTGTGTGCATGTGTGCGCATGTGCTCCATGCATGGGTGAAAAAGCAGCTGGTTTATTGGGTAGCAAAAATTTATAGCCAGAGAACTACACTGCAAGTTTTTAAAAGTATTAGTAACAAACTAACAAGTTAAAGTACAGTAGTTGAATACGACATAAAAATTCAAGTCCAAGTTGGGATAGAGCTGTAATTTTGTGATGTAAACTTCTCAGTGATGCTTTCTAGATATATTTTTTTTAGGGAGACATCTTGTACATGTATGAATACTTCACTGGATGAAAGGCGGAAGCCTTTCTGCATCTAATAAAACTAAACTATGTTTACAAAGGAAATTTCTGATTTTCATAGCTCTGACACCATTCTTCTAATGTAAACTACAGTTTGGTTGCTTGTTGGCTTCAGCTAACTTTGTATTACTCAAATTGAACAAGACCTGCAGAAGTTGGTCGTAACTGTGATTTCCAGCTAGAGGTGCTTTACTTTGCAGGTATATGTTGTGCGTGTACTTGACATGACCGACATGTCAGTAGACTGACTTTCAGAATACAGAGACCAAAAACTCGAAATTTCTTTTGATTGAAACTTCACTTTACTAATGTTCAGAAGACAGTTTAAAACACCGACTCCAAGCTGAGCGGGATAGGAAATATGCTAATTTCTGCACTGTAGCACAGTCTCTGTGTTGGTGTATTTAAGTTGCGGGGGGGTTGGGGGTGCAGGGAAGGCACAGCCCCCCTGAAAAATAAAAGTAAAAAATTAATTTTTTCTATTTTGAATATTCATGTTGGTGCTATAGCTACAGTCATGAATATTCAATGGGATTTTTTTCAACTGTGTGGGTATTGGTTGGTGGGTGGGGTGTGGGGTGTCTGTGACGTTGGGGACAATGTTTGGGTTTTTTAAAAGGATAGTGTACTAGTGTTGTTGGTTAGTGTGATAATTATATTTCCTGCAACACGTCCTCTGTGTTTTTACCTGTGTTCACTAACGAATAGGAGAATTGACAGGCACAGCACATTATTTATACGGATACCTTACAGTTATCTCGTAATATGCAGAAGAAATGCAGTCAGTATTGTAAATGTTTGATTAAGTGAAAATCGGCTAAAAGAACTTTTAGGATTTTGAAATTTCAGCATTTTGGTCTGTTTTATGAAAGTCTGTTTGGTATTTTGGTCTTGTAAAGTAGACATGTTATGCATGTGTGTACTTTAAAGGATGATGTTCGTATTTCACTGATGTCCTTCAAGGATGCATCTGCAGTCCTTACAAATGGGTTGTCCTGTCGTCAGGCAGCCCTTCGGTCGGCCGGATTCCAAAGTCTGGGTCTGGCCTCGGCTGGTGTCGCACTTCACCCGACGTCATAGCTGCAGTTCTTCGGGTATAAAGGCATCGGCCGACGCCATTTTCCTCAGTCTTTCTTGCCGCGTGGCGCCTGAAGCAGAAGCTGTTCGCAAGTGCCGGTCGGTCAGAACCAGAGATTACTACTAAAAGTACCGAAGACTTCTAAAAAGCTAAGTACCCCGTTGGGGACTCTTTCTTGCCTCAGCCGATGTCAGAAAAAGTGAATAACTGTTTAACTTGTGGGAAACAAATACCTCATAAAGATTTCCACTCTTACTGCTTACCTTGCTTAGGCCCAGACCACGACGTAGCAGCTTGTCTAGCCTGTGCTTCTTTCAACCGACGGACGCTTAGACGTCGGTCGGAATTTGCTGAAGAGTTTTTCGGCTCCGATTTTGCTTATATTATGCCGTCGGATCCTCCGACTACGCAAATTTCTAAAAAGCGCAAGGAAAAGGACCGACACTCGCGGTCCACGGTTTCGGACGAAACCGCGGTTAAGCCTACCGCGAGTGTCTCTGTTTCGGCTGAAAGAGTCCACGGTTCTTCCTTCGGCCGAAAGCTTGCCACTTACCGAGGCCTCATCCAGCCTGGCTGAATCTGCTACCGAAATCCCACCTGCTCTTGCAGGTTCCCAGGATTTATCGGATACTATCCCTTTGGATATTTCTACCCCTGCACGTGGAGCTGCTAGGCCTCCTGCATCCATGTCGATTAAGGCCTTTGCCAGGGCTAAAGCAGCAAAAACTACAAAATCTGTGCCTGCTAAGACCCCCTCTCACAGGCCTAGCTCTAGTTCACAAATGCTTAGTCTAGCAGAGGATCTCCTTTCTTTGATCCGGGGATCCCAACCACATCCAGACAGGGCCTCTCACCCACCTCCAGAGAAGAGGACTAGAGTAGAGCCCCCTGAGCCAGTTTCTTCAGATGGCTCCTCTGATGAATCCGATAATTCAAACCCTCCAGAGGGCCCCTTTTCTCCTTATGAGGACTCTGATGCAGAAGAGTCCATTCCTTCTCCCTCTCCGCCTGAGGAATTTTCTTTTGGGGAATCCTTGCATGCTATGAGGGAACAATTTCAATGGCAGGGCCAGGATTTTTCAGACTCTAGGAAAAGGCTTAGAACCTTTTTGCATTTGCCACAGCATAGGCCTTTAGCCATTCCTCCAGTCCTTACTGTTGTGGATGATGCTTTTAATGATGCTTGTACTGCTCCTGATTCTCTTCCTCCGGCCCCTGCTAAGCCCGATAGGTACTACAGGGTTCCGGATGCACATTATCATTTGTTTAAGGCCCCTTTTACAGATCCCGAAACTATCTCCCAGGGACCCAAGGCTGTAACAGCTACTTCTACTAAAAACCCCCTCCCCTCTGAAAGGGAATCTAGGGCCTTAGAGAGATGGGGTAAAAAAGTTTACACTTCTGCTACTCTTTCAGCTAGGGCCTTGAACTGTCAATTCCACATGATTCAGTATCAGGAATTTGTTAGACCAATTAACTAAAAAACTGTCCTCTGATGAACCATTAGACAAAAAATCTGTACAGGAAATGGTACATAACATTCAGCAGGTCAGTAATCACTCCTTAAAATGCGGCTATGATGCACTGGAGGCTTCCTTTAGATCAGCCATGACTGGCACAGTGATCAGAAGACATGCATGGTTAAAAGAGCAGTCCTTACCAGACCATGTTAAATCAAAGCTCCTAGATGCTCCCATGGATAAGCTCAATTTGTTCGGCTCCCCTGCGCAGGTGCTGAAGAAGGTGGAAGAGAAAGCAAAATCTGTCCAGACAGTCAAGGATTTCTTGCAGGTCCAGCCTCCAAGGTTTAGCAGGAACTGGCCTTCCAAGAATTGGTCCTTTCCAGACACCTCCAGAGCTCCGAGAGGCAGGAATAAGCCGTTCAAGAGTCAGGGGTTAATCCAGAGGTGCCTACAGGGGACGCCAGTGGCAGGCTAACAACCAGCGGTACAGCCACAGATCAAGCCACCACCACTTCCACAGGACAATCGCAGTGACTTGGCTCTGGCACCGCCTACCAGGGAACAACTAGAGGCACCCTTAGGCGGGAAGCTAGCCTTATTTTCAGTAAACTGGCATTACATCACAGGAGACAAATGGATTTTACAGACAATAGACAAAGGTTACAGGTTTCACTTCCATACTCTACCAAGGAAGAGAGGAATGCCAAACCTACCTCCAAATCGGAAGACAGAAGCTCTAGAACAAATAACTCACTTACTAAGGATGAGAGCTGTAGAAAGGGTACCATCTATGGAACATGGGCAAGGATTCTACTCCAGACTCTTCCTGGTACCAAGAAAAGAAAACCAATGGAGACCTATTCTCGACCTGTCCGCTTTAAACACATACCTCATTGTTCCAAAATTCAAAATGCTGACCCTACAGCAGCTTCTTCCCATGCTGGGCAAGGAGTCTTGGCTGGTAACTCTAGATCTCAAGGAGGCATACCTGCACGTCCCCATACGACCAAATTGCAGAAGATACCTCAGATTTCTTGCAGGATCAGAGCATTATCAATTCTCAGCATTGCCCTTTGGCTTATCTACTGCTCCCAGAGTATTCACGAAATGCCTGGCATCAGTAATTGCTCATTGCAGGCTTCAGGGAATTCAAATTTACCCTTACCTGGACGACTGCCTGTTACAAGCGGACAACAAAAACAAATTAACAAAAGATTTGGAAAGGGTCATTCATCTACTACAAGCCCTGGGATACACAGTCAATATAAAAAAGTCAAGGCTGATACCATCCCAAAGGATAACCTTCTTGGGTGCAGATCTGGACACATCAAAACAAATGGCATTCCTGACCGTAGAAAAACAGGAGCAACTCCCTTTCTACTTCATGGCATTAACAAAGCAGAACCAGCTAACAGCAAGAAAAGTCCTGCAAGCTCTCGGTTACATGGCATCCTGCATAATATTGATTCCACATGCCAGACTACATATGAGAAAGTTACAGTGGTATCTAAGGAATTTATGGTCTCAGCACAAGCACAGCCTAGAAACCCAAATTCCAATAATTCCATGCCTGAAACAAGAATTCCAGTGTTGGGCTCAGGCCTGTCAATCAAACAAGGGACTGCCCTTCCACAGCACTCAACCAAGCCAGACCATCACAACAGACGCCTCAGACCTCGGTTGGGGGGCACACATGCTGGACAAGTGCATACAAGGCTTATGGACTCAAGACCAGCTGCACCTACACATAAATCAAAAGGAAATGCTGGCAGTAAAACTGGCAATTCAGGCATTCAGACCATTTCTTCGACAGGGTCAACTGCTGATAAGGACGGACAACACCACAGTTATGTGGTACATCAACAAACAGGGAGGCACACATTCATACCCTCTATGCCGGATGGCAATGGACCTCTGGAATGTGGCACTGAGCTTCAACATTCAGCTACAAGCAATTTTTGTGCCAGGAAAAGAAAATATACTAGCAGACATCCTAAGCAGAACTACCACGGATGCCCACGAATGGATGCTGCATCCGGACATCTTCAGAACCATTACAGGGAAATGGGGACTACCAGAAATAGACTTATTTGCATCCCCACACAATCACCAACTGAAAAAATTCTGCACAAGGACGTACCACCCACTTGCTTGGAAAGTGGACTCCCTATCTTTCATTTGGAAAAACCTGACAGCATATGCATTCCCACCTCTTCCCTTGATGCACAAGGTGCTATTGAAGATCAAAGAAGACCGTCCAAGGATCATCCTGATAGTTCCAGACTGGCCAAGGCAACATTGGTACCCATTACTGAGGAGTATGTCTCGGGAACAAATATGGCCTCTGCCCCTAGTTCCCTTGCTGTTAACACAGAACAACTTCAAAACCCTGCATCCAAACCTGAGAACACTGCAGCTGGCTGCCTGGAACATTGCATAAGACCAAATAACCCAGATTTATCTCAAAGGGTTAAAGACATTATCTTGGAGGCTTGCAGACCCTCAACAAGAAAAAAATTATTCAGCAAAATGGAAAAGATATCTCATTTGGAGTACTGCAAAAGGAGAGAGTGTGTCACCGGTAAACATAGCTAACATCCTGGAATACTTGGCAGAGCTCTTCCACAACGGCCTGTCCTATTCTTCCATTAAGATTCATGCATCAGCTATTTCAGCAGAATACAACTTGGATCCTCCAGTCTTCTCACATCCTCTGCTCAGGCAGTTTCTGAGAGGGATTAAAAATGTAAAGCCACCTAGGAAGCCACCATTGCCAGCACGGGACTTGAACTTTGTGCTAGAAAAGTTGACACTCCCTCCTTTCGAGCCAGCAGCAACAGCAGAATTACAGTACTTATCATGGAAAGCTGCTTTCCTGCTTGCAATCACTTCAGCAAGAAGGGTATCTGAGCTACAGGCATTAATGGCAGTACAGCCCTTCCTGATCTTCCCTCAAGATAGTGTCCATGAGAACTAATCCTACTTTTATGCCAAAGGTGGTCTCCAGGGTATCTTTAAATCAAGCTATCCACCTACCTACATTCTTCCCCAACCCACAGAACAGGGGAGAAAGACTGTTGCATACCTTGGATGTACATAGACAATTAAGTTACTACCTGGACAGGACCAAGAGCAATAGAAAAACTGACCAGCTACTGGTAGCATATGCAACAGGAATGGAAGGAAAAGCAATTTCAAAACAAACAATCTCTAAGTGGATAGGAAATTGCATTAGATTTTGTTACTCCTACCATGGGAAGAAAACTCCAGAAAACATCAGGCCTCATTCTACAAGGGCTACAGCCACTACCACAGCTTTTTTATGAGGAGTGGCTACCAAAGACATTTTAGAGGCTGCTACTTGGAGCTCCGTGCATACGTTTGCCAAGCATTATAATTTACCTTTATACTCCAGATCCCGAGCAGGTTTTGCCACTGCTGTTTTGCAAGGGATCTTAACTACACCATAATCTTATTTCTCCTCCTCCCCCCAGTTTGGCTATGGTATTCTACCCATTTGTAAGGACTGCAGATGCATCCTTGAAGGACATAGTACAGTTTTGTACCTACCATAAATGTAGATGTCCGATGGGCATGCATCTGCAGTCAGGATTACCCACCCTCCTTCCCCTCTGTGGTACTCCTAGGGTATTTGCCCATCTTGTAGCTAGCTGGGGGAATCTATTATGGTGTATTTGTTTGTGTATATGTACATACATGCTTATTTTTTGTTTGCTCTCTACAATTTGGAACCATTTGCATTTATCCAAATTTAGCCTTCCTAGAGGGCACCTGGCATCTGGGGCAAGAAACACTGAGGAAAATGGCGTCGGCTGATGCCTTTATACCCGAAGAACTGCAGCTATGACGTCGGGTGAAGTGCGACACCAGCCGAGGCCAGACCCAGACTTTGGAATCCGGCCGACCGAAGGGCTGCCTGACGACAGGACAACCAATTTGTAAGGACTGCAGATGCATGCCTATCGGACATCTACATTTATGGTAGGTACAAAACTGTACTTTGCAGTCATTACATTTGGGTTATCTGCTTGCAGGTAGCCCTCAGCTGGCCTGATTATCAAAGTCTTGGGTCCTGCGTCGGTTGCTGTCTCTTCTTCCATGACATCAGGTAGTCTGGTATAAAGCATGCAGCAGACACCATTACATCCATCTTTCTTGCTGTGCCTGAATCAGAAGCAGTTCGTAAGTACCGGTTGGCCGACCCCTGAAATTTTCGTTTTCGAGTTTCAGAACCGAAGTCTTCAAAAAAGCCCAGTACCCCGTTTGGGATCCTTTTTCTTGCTCTAAACCGATGTTGGTAAAAGTTAACAATTGTATTACTTGTGGAAAGCAAATACCTCACTAAGATTTTCATTCATAGTGCATTCCTTGCTTAGGCCCAGACCACGACAACCCTTGCTGTCGATTTTGTCTTAGTCGATCCTCGAACTATTTGTCAGTTCATTTTAGCATCAAACTATTTCGGTACTCTGTTTAGTTATCCAGAAATGGCTTTGGTAAGCCATCTGACTACCGACCATTCTGAAAAAATGTAAAGATAGACAGACCGCATAGGTCCAAAGCTGCTGGCGACGCTTCCATTAAGTCGCCGGTACTCCAGTGAGGCACTTTCGCAGCCCCTGATGCCCACTACTTCGGATTCTCAGGCCTCTACTGAGACCCATTCGGAGTCTGGTATGCCAAGAGATGCTTTTTCGACTATGGAACCTGCGGATGTCTCTACCTTGGATGGGTTCAGAGACGCTGTGCAGACACTGGCTTCTGAGTGTGTATTCAGACCTACTGACTTGCATATCAAACAGATGCCATCTTCTTCTTCAAGGCCTAAAACTCTATCCACGCCTAGAAAACCGATGTCCAAACAGCATTGTTAGGCCCATATGCTTAAACAAATAATGGCTGAAGACCTTATTACTCTATTTAGGGGAAGCCAGCCTTTTCCATCTAAGAGACCTAGAACTGATTTTCCTTCTGATTCTTCTGAGCAGGATTCTGAAGCTTCTGTTTCTTCTGATGACCAGGATTTGCCCTTATCTACCTATGAGGATTCTGATGCAGAGGACTCCGTACCCTCTGCTTCCCCTCCAGAAGATTTCTCTTTTGGTGGAACTGCACACTTTTGGGGAGTGTTTCCGCTGGGAAAGCCAGGAATGTTCTTCGTGTTTGACTGTTGCAGTCATTACATTTGGGTAAGCTGCTGGAAGGTTGCCCTCAGTCAGCCTAATTAACAAAGTCTTGGGTCCTGCGTCGGTTGCTGTCCCTTCTTCCATGACGTCAGGGGTATAAAGCATGCAGCCGACGCCATTACATCAGTCTTTCTTGCCGTGCAGTGCCCGAAGCAGAAGAGGTTCACAAGTGCCGGTCGGCCGACTCCTGAAATTTTCATTTCATTTTTTGAGTTTCAGTTGAGTTTCAGAACTGAAGTCTTCAACTTTAAAGACAAGTACCCCATTGGGGAAAGTTTTTCTTGCTCCTTACAAATGTCAGTAAAAGTTAATAATTGCATTACTTGTGGAAAGCAAATACCTCCTAAAGATTTTCATTCGTACTGTATTTTTTGCCTAGGCCCTGACCACGGCGTACCTTGCTGTCGATTTTGTGCTTTATTTAATGAGCGCACTATCCAGTGGTACATTTTTGCCTCTAATTATTTTGGTTTTCTGTTTAATTATCCAGAAATGTAGTCTGTTAACTATCCGACTACCGGGATACCGAAAAAATGCAAAGATAGGCCGCCGTGGTCCAAAACTGCCGACTACGCTTCTCCTAAGCCAGTCGCCAGTTTGCCGGTACTCAGTGAGGCGCTTTCGCAGCCCCTGATACCTGCTACTTCTGATTCGCAGGCCTTGAGCTACCAAGTGCACCTACAAGCTCAATTCATGCCAGGAAAATTGAATACACTGGCAGACGGACTAAGCAGAAACCTCATGGACCCACACGAGTGGAAACTGGAACCACGGATTTTCAACATGTTAACAAGCGAATGGGGGAGCCCAGACATGAATCTATTTGCCTCCCCCCAGAACTACCAGTTGGACAAGTTTTGCACAAGGACTCCCCACAAACAAGCCTGGAAAGTGGATGCTCTGTCCCTGGAAAAACCTGTCAGTCTACGTCTTCCCCCCTCTGCTTCTGCTCTCCAAAGTTCTACTAAAAGTCAAACAGGACAAACCAAGGATGATTTTGATTGCTCCAGACTGGCTGCGCCAACACTGGTACCCCCTCCTGCGCAGTGTGTTGCAAATATCACAATGGCACCTGCCTCAGACCCCTTCCTTGCTGTCTCAGTAGGAGAACCAAATTCTGCACCGTCTGCTTCCAACATTGAACCTTGCAGCCTGGCTAATCACTTAAATTCACCCTTACCCCTCAGCAAACCTGTGAAGGCTGTCATCTTGTAGGCGAGAAGACCTAGTACTACAAAATTTAATGCTGACAAATTGAAAAGATTCTGTGCCTGAAACCAATCTTTAGGGATGAGCACAGCAACGCCCAATTTACATTAAATTTTGCAATACTTAATTGAGATGCTTCACAAGGGCCTGTCCTTTTCCTCCATTAAAATCCACGCCTCAGCTATTTCAGCTCACTATAACACAGAACAACCTCCTCTTCTCTCATCCTCTGCTCAAGCAGTATCTCAGAGGGGCAAAAACCTTGAGGCCACCCAGGAGAGCTCCTACCCCTGCCTGAGACCTTAACTTTATTTTGGAGAAACTCACTCTACCTCCTTTCGAGCCAGCTGCTACTGCAGACTTAGTTTCTTTCTTGGAAAACGGCCTTCCTTTTAGCCATCACTTCAGCTAGAAGGATATCTGAATTACAGGCCCTTATGGCAGTGGAGCCTTTCATCATCTTTCATGTGGACAGGTTATCTCGACCAATCCATCCTTCATGCCCAAGGTGGTTTCCAGTGTGACTCTTAATCAGTCCATTCATTTGCCAACCTTCTTTCCCAATTCACAGAACAAAGGGGAACAGATTCCGCTTTCCTTGGATGTGGACAGCCAACTTAGATTCTACTTGGACAGGACTAAATCTCTAAGAAAATCTGAACAATTGCTAGTAGCATTTGCTGCAGGGACAAGAGGGGAAGGCCATTTCAAAACAAACCATTTCTGAATGGGTAAGCCATTGCTTTCATTTCTGCTGTAAGCACCATGGAAAACCTATCCCCCAGGGGATCAGATCTCACTCCACCAGGGCTGCATCTACTTCTGCAGCCTTTCTCAGAGGTGTTCCTACCAGGGATATCCTAGAAGCTGTTACCTGGAATTCTGTACATACTTTCACCAAGCATTATCCTTTACCAATTTTCTCTAAATCCAGAGCTGGCTTTGCCACTGCTGTCTTGCAGGGCCTTATAGCTTGCCCTAATGCTGTATAAACTCCTCCTCCCAACCATAGCTGTGGGAATCTACCCAAATGTAATGACTGCAACAGTGAAACATGAACGGGTTACTCTTGACTCCAAAAAGAGGCTTAGGGAATTCTTACTCCTACCTCAACACAGGTCTTTAGCTATCCCTGCTGTACTGGACATTGTAGATGATGCCGTCTTGGAATCTAGCCTGGCCCCAGACACTTTACCTCTGGCTCCCAGGAAACCTGACCAGTATTAGAGTACCTTACTCAAGTTCCTCTTTTAGAATCCTACTGCGGACCCAGAGACCATTTCCCAGGGACCCAAAGGCATTAAGGCTACTACTGTCAAAAACCCTACCACCTCTGATAGAGATTCCAGGGCCCTGGACAGATTGGGTAAGAAGGTATACACTTTTGCTACTTTGGCCATTAGGGCGTTAAACTGCCAGTTTCATATGTTTGTGTCAGCAGCATATTATTGGATTACTTAAACAGAAAAGTGTCTATTCTGGACTGTGCTGAAAATAAAGAATTACAGGATTTAATGCATTCTCCTGAACAAGTTGGTAAACATACTATGCAATGTGGTTTTGACTCTCTAGAGGCATCTTGCAGGGCTGCTGTCACTGGGTCTGTTATTAGAATATATATCGACAATGGATAGTGCGCTGTTTATGTAAGGCACAAAACCGACAGCAAGGCACGTTGTGGTCAGGGCCTAGCCAAGGAATACAGTACGAATGAAACTCCTTTGTGAGGTATTTGCTTTCCACAAGTAATGCAATTATTAATTTTTACTGACATCGGTAAGGAGCAAGAAAAAGTTTCCCCAACAGGGTACTTGGCTTTAAGTTGAAGTCTTCGGTTCTGAAACTCAAACGAAAATTTCAGGAGTCTGCCGACCAGTACTTGCGAACTGCTTCTGCTTCGGGCACCGCACGACAATGATGTAATGGCATCGGCTGCATGTTTTATACCCCTGACGACCTGATGTCATGGAAGAAGGGACAGCAACAGACACAGGACCCAAGACTTTGTTAATCAGATCGACTGAGGGCTACTGCAAAGCAAATAACCCAAATGTAATGACTGCAACAATGAATACACTCTAACATCTACATTTATGGTAAGTGTACACAACTGTACTTTCTCTCTTCTAAGTATCAGGGCTATTCAACCTGTCCCAGCAGAGGAATGGGGACAAGGTTTTTACTCTAGACTTTTCCTGGTACCCAGAAAAGACTAGTCCTGGCCATGCTATCCTGGACCTGTGTATCTTGAACGCCTTTTTGGTAATCCCAAAATTCAAAATGCTAACTCATCAGCTGCTTCCCATGCTAGGCAAAAATGCTTGGTTGGCAACTTTGGACTTAAAGGAAGCTTACCTGCACATCCCAATAAGGGTATCTTGCAGAAAATACTTACACTTCAGAGCAGGCTACATGCACTGTCAGATGTTCTTCGTGTTTCACTGTTGCAGTCATCATATTTGCATTATTTGCTTGCAGTAGCCCTCAGTCGGCCTGATAACAGTCATGGGTCCTGCGTCAGTTGCTCTCTCTTCTTCCATGACATCAGGGGTATAAAACATGCAGCCGACGCCATTACATCAGTCTTTCTTTCTTGCCGTGTGGTGCCTGAAGCAGTTCGCAAGTGCCTGTCAGCCAACTCCTGAAATTTTCGTTATCGAATTTCAGAACCGAAGTCTCAAACTTAAAGCTAAGTACTCCGTTGGGGAATCTTTTTCTTGCTCTAAACCGATGTCAGTAAAAGTAAATAATTGTATTTCTTGTGGAAAGCAAGTACCTCTTAAAGATTTTCATTTGTACTGTATTCCTTGCCTAGGCCCTGACCACGACGTACCTCGCTATCGGTTTTGTGCCTTATTTAAACCACGAACTATCAGTCGTCCATATATTTTTGCTTCTAAATATTTTGTTGCTCTGTTCAATTATCCCGATATGTCTTTGATAAGCCATCTGACTACCGACATTCCGAAAAATAAACACAAAGATAGACTGACAGGCCACTGAGGTCCAAAGCTGCTGACGACGCTTCTAAGCCAGTCACCAGTTCGCCGGTACTCGGTGAGGTGCTTTCACAGCCCCTGATGCCAGCTACTTCAGATTTGCAGGCCTCTACTGATAACCCAATGTTCATCGTGCATACAGATGCAGTCCTAACAGATGGGTTATCCTGCTGTCAGGCGGGTCCTCGGGCGGCCGAATTCCAAAGTCTAGGTCCGGCGTCGGTTGTCGTCGCTTCTTCCCTGACGTCAGTGCGGCAGGGGTATAAAAGAGCCAGCCGACGCCATCTTCTTCAGTCTTTCTTGCCGCGCGGTGCCCGAAGCAGAAGCAGTTCGCAAGTGCCAGTCGGCCAGCTCCTGAGATTTATGAAAATATTTCAGCCGAAGTCTTCTTGAAAGCTAAGTACCCCGTTGGGGAAACTTTTCTTGCCTCAGACCGATGTCAGACCAAGTTAATAATTGCATTTCATGTGGGAAGCAAATACCGCATAAGGATTTCCACTCTTCCTGTATTCCTTGCTTAGGCGTAGACCACAACGTCTCGGCCTGCCGTTTTTATGCTAGATTCAACAAACGCACTATTAAGTGTCGGGCGGAGTTCGCCCATCACTATTTTGGTAAAAAAATTAATTATATTATGTCGTCGGATACTCAGACTCCAGTTTTGAGTAAAAGACGCAAAGATAAGGACCGACATACGAGGTCCGCAACTTCTGACACCACGCTAAGGCCGACTACCGGTTCTCCGGTTCTCAGCGAGGCGCCTACAAAGCCCCTGAGTACCGATGACACTTCATTACCGGTGTCTTCTGTGCCCGAGGTCGCAGGCTTCTCTGCCCCCATTCCGACTACAGATAGACGCCACTTTTGGTGGGGAAACGCAGAGTTTAGACAGGCCTGCCATTTTTCAAGGTGTCTTCAGGCCTTCCTCCTTCTCTATTAAGGCTTTCACAAAATCTAAAGCGGCCATGAAAACTAAAAAACAAGGACCACAGACCCCCTCTCAAGGCCCCATGCCTAAAAAACAGATGCTCAAAATGGCTGAGGATTTGTTTACTCTTATCAGGGGTTCTCAACCCCCCTCGGACAAAAGGCCCAGATTAGAGGAAGACTACCCTTCCTCAGATCAAGCCTCTATTACCTCTGAACATTCTGAGGACCAGGAATATACAATACTTTGGAGGAACACTTTCACTGGGAAGGCCAAGATTACTCAGATTCCAAGAAAAGGCTCAGGGATTTTCTCTTGCTACCCCAGCATAGGCCTCTGGCTATCCCTCCTGTCTTAGATATATTAGATGATGTGTACACAGAAGCCAGCCTCAACCCAGATTCTTTACCTCCAGCTCCTGTTAAACCAGACAGGTATTACCGTGTTCCTGATTCACACCAGTTCCCATACAAAAGCCATACTGCTGACCCAGAAACTATTTCACAGGGTCCAAGGGAATTAAGGCCTCTACTGCTAAAAACCCATTACCTTCAGAGAGAGAGATTCCAGAGCTTTAGAAAGGTGGGGGGAAAAGGTGTATACCTCGGCCACTTAAACCATGAGGGCATTAAACTGTCAGTTCCATATGTTAAAGTATCAACAGTTTTTATTATCAGAGTTGAAAAGCAAAATGACACAACCTGAGCAACCGGATTTAAGAGTTGCAGGATTTGTTGCGTAGTGCAGAGCAAGTGGGTAAACATACCTTGCAGTGTGGTTTTGATGCTTTAGAGGCCTCATGTAGTGCTGCTGTTACAGGGTCTGTCATACGTAGACATGCTTGGCTCAAAGAACAAGCCTTACCAGATCATGTCAAAGCTAAATTACTAGATGCACCTCTTCAAAAAGATGTATTGGTGTTAAAGCTGAGGAACTAAAGAAAATGGAGGAATGTGAGATCAATGCAAACAGTGAAAGATTTCCTGCAGGTACAACCTCCACGTTTCAGCAGAAACTGGCCTTCAAAAAATTGGTCCTTTCCAGGCACGGACAGACCTCAGAGGCAGATACAGGCGCCCGAGAGGTAGAGGGCAATCTCAAGGATCATTCAGAGCCAGGCAATGGCAAGCACCAACCCCAAGAGGTGGCAAAGATAGATCAGTCCTTCAGAAAGCAGACACAATGACTTTCCCCTTTACCTGCCAAGCAAAGCTTTAATGGCAGCACCTTTAGGCGGAAAACTGGCATTAATCTCAAAAAATTGGCATATTGTCACAAAAGACAAATGGATCCTGGACAGTACAGACAGAGGCTACAGATTCCACTGTCACACCCTTCCAAAAATGAGAGGCATGCCAATCTTGCCACAAAATCAAAGGGCAGAGGCACAAAAACAAATTTCAGCTCTCATGGACATGAAAGCTATTCAAGAGGTGCCTGCAAAAGAACAAGGTCAAGGGTTTTATTCCAGACTATACCTGGTACCAAGGAAAGACAAAGATTGGAGACCTATTTTAGATCTATCCATCCTAAACACATATTTACAGGTACCAAAATTCAAGATGCTCACATTACAGCAGCTTCTTCCCATGCTGGGCAAGGAGTCTTGGCTGGTAACATTGGACCTCAAGGAGGCATACCTGCATGTCCCTATCAGACAAGATTGTAGAAGATACCACAGATTTCTTGCAGGTTCAACCCATTATCAATTCTCTGCATTGCCCTTTGGCTTATCTACTGCGTCCAGAGTGTTTACGAAATGCCTGGCATCAGTAATTGCCTTCTGCAGACTTCAAGGATTACAAATATACCCATATCTGGACGACTGCCTGATCCAAGCGGACAGCAAGGACATACTTCTGAAACACCTGGCGTTTGTAATAAGACTTTTGAACTTTCTGGGATACACAGTCAACAAAGAAATCAAAACTAATACCCTCTCAAACAATAATTTTCCTGGGTGCCAGCTTGAATACAAACGCCCAGATGGCCTACCTCACGCCAGACAAACAAAGGCAACTATCTCAGTACTTCAGCAAAATGGCAACCTTCACCAGGCTGACTGCAAGGAAAGTCCTGCAGGCTCTGGGATTCATGGCATCTTGCTTCCTGCTGATCCCATGTGCAAAGCTGCATATGAGGAAACTTTAATGGTACCTAAAAAACTTATGGTCTCAACACAGCCACAGTTTGGAAACAATTATACCACTCATTCCATGTCTTCAAAAGGAATTTCTGTGGTGGGCTCAAGCATGCCAAAGAAACAAAGGTCTCCCTTTCTGCATACCTCAAGAAAATCAAATCATCACAACAGACGCCTCTGACTACGCCTGGGGGGCACACACGAAAGATCAGTGCATTCAGGGAAAATGGTCCCAAAAAGAGAAGCACCTACACATCAACGAAAAGGAAATGCTAGCAGTGCAAAATGCTATTATGGCCTTCAAAGACCTACTGCATCCAGGCCAGCTATTGATAAGGACAGACAACACCACAGTGATGTAGTACATAAACAGGGGGGAACTCATTCATACCCCCTGTGCAGACTAGCCATGACCCTTTGGAACACAGCTCTGGAATTGCAAATCCAACTTCAGGCACAATTCCTGCCAGGGAAGGAAAACACACTGGCAGACAGTCTAAGCAGAAATATGACAGATCCACACGAATGGAAGTTGCATCCTCAAGTTTTCGTAAAGATAACTCGGGCATGGGGACAGCCAGATATAGATCTCTTTGCTAACCACAGAAATTACCAACTGAAAAAATTTTGCTCAAGGACCTATCATCCACAGGCCTGGAAAGTGGACGCACTTTCTTTCAGTTGGACAACATTGACAGTCTATGCCTTTCCGCCTCTCCCTCTGCTGCCCAAAGTTCTATTAAAAGCCAGAGCAGAGAGGCCGAAAATGATTCTCATTGCTCCAGACTGGCCAAGACAACACTGGTATCCACTCCTGAAGAGCCTGCCACATTCCCCACCATGGATCCTACCTCTAGTGCCCCTTTGTCCCAGCACAACTTCAGAACTCTTCATAGCCAGCTCAAAATCCTAAATCTAGCCGCATGTAGAATCCCTTGATTTCACAACAGACCCTCCTCTCCAAGGAGGTGCAGGATGTCATCTTGGAGGCCAGAAGACCTTCTACTAGAAAAGCCTACTCCACCAAATGGAAGCAGTTTTGTGCCTGGAATCAGAAAAAAGGCTAGAATCCTTGGGTAATAAATATACCTCATATATTACAGTACCTAGCTGAGATGTTAAACAGTGGACTTTCCTCCTCCAAAATCCATGCTTCAGCCATTTCTGCACAATACAACACAGATCCTCCTTTATTCTCTCATCCTCTCTTAAGACAGTTCCTCAGAGGGGCTAAGAATATAAAACCCCCAAGGAAACCACCAGTCCCTGCTTGGAACCTCAACTTCATATTGGAAAAACTGACCCTTCCTCCATTTGAGCCAGCTGCTTCAACAGAACTACAATATTTGTCATGGAAAACAGCCTTCCTTCTGACCATCACCTCAGCACGCAGGGTTTCGGAACTACAGGCCCTCATGGCTGTGCAACCTTTCATCATTTTTCCATCAGGACAGAGTTTCCTTACGAACCAACCCTACCTTTATGCCAAAGGTAGTATCCAGTGTAGCCTTGAATCAGACTATCCACTTGCCTACCTTTTACCCTAACCCACAAAACAAAGGGGAAAGACTACTGCATTCCTTGGACATTCACAGACAACTACGTTATTATTTGGACAGGACAAAGCCATTCAGGAAATCCGAGCAACTCTGTGTCCTATGCTACAGGTGCTCAAGGAAAGGCAATCTCCAAACAGACAATCTCAAAATGGATAGCCCACTGCATACGCTTTTGTTACTCATTTCATGGAAAAGCTGTGCCTTTAAGCATCTGGTCCCACTCCACAAGGGCCACAGCTACCTCTGCAGCTTTCCTCAGGGGAGTTCCTACCAAGGATATTTTGGAAGCGGCCACTTGGAGTTCAGTGCACACTTTCTCCAAACACCATCACCTTCCACTTTAGTCAAAATCTAGAGCGGGATTTGCCACAGCTGTCTTGCAGGGCATCCTTGCTCCTCCTAGTTCCACTTAGTGCCTGCCACCCCTACTTAGCTGTGGGATTCTACCCATCTGTTATGACTGCAGCTGTATGCACGATGAACATAGTACAGTTTTGTACCTACCATAAATGTAGATGTTAGAGTGCTCATACAGCTGCAGTCCAGGTTTCCCTCCCTCCATCCGCTCTTAGGACAGGCCTTATGGCAAACACCTTCTCATACAACCTTTTTGGGGTATTCTTTTATGGTGTATTTGCTTGCAAACTACTGTTTATTGATTATTCTATATTGCATGACTACATAAGTTTATGTTTTGCCTTCCTTCTGGGGGCACCTGACATCTGGGGCAAGAAAAACTGAAGAAGATGGCGTCTGCTGGCTCTTTTATACCCCTGCCGGACGGACGTCACGGAAGAAGTGACGACAACCAACGCCAGACCTAGACTTTGGAATTCGGCCGACCGAGGACCCGCCTGATGGCAGGATAACCCATCTGTTATTACTACAGCTGTATGAGCACTCTAACATCTACATTTATGGTAGGTATAAAACTGTACTTTCTGAGTCTGGTGTGCTGTGAGATGCTTCTCAACTGTGGAACCTGCGGATGTGTCTACCTTGGATAGGTCCGGAGCTGCTGTGCAGGCACCGGTTTCTGAGGGTGTATTCAGGCCCACTGACTTGCATATTAAGCAGACGCCATCTTCTTTAAGGCCTAAAACTTGAACCATGCCTAGAAAACTGATGCCCAGACCGCATGGCCAGGCCTCTGTGCCTAAGAAACAAATAAGAATGGCTGAAGACCTTATTACTTTAATCAGGGGAAGCCAGCCATCCCCCACTAAGAGACCTAGAACTGAGTTTGCTTATGATATTTCTGACCAGGATTCTGAATTTCCTCTGACCAGGATTTACCGTTATCTATCTAATGAGGATTCTGATGCTGAGGACTCTATTCCCTCTGCAACCCCCCCCCCCCCCCCGAGGATTTCTCTTTCGGTGGAACCTTGCATACCCTCGGGGAGAATTTTCATTGGGAAAGTCAGGATTTCTCTGATTCTAAAAAGAGGCTTGGGGATTTCCTAGTCCTGCCCCTGCACAGGCCTTTAGCCATACCTCCTGTACTAGACATTGTTGATGCCTTTTTTGAAACTAGCTTGGCTCCTGACTCTTTACCCCCTACTCCCAGAAAACTTGATGGGTATTACAGGGTCCCCCGACTCAAGTTCCTTTTCAAAAATCCTACTGCGGATCCTGAGACCATTTCACAGGGACCCAAGGGCTTTAAAGCTACTACTGCCAAAAATCGTACCCCCTCTGATAGAGACTCCAGGGCGCTGGATAGATGGGGAAAGAAGGTATAAACTTCTGCAACTTTGGCCATTAGGGCCTTAAACTGCCAGTTTCATATCTTTAAGTATCCGCAGCATATCATTGGATTACTTGAACAGAAAATGATGTTGATTCCTGATTGTGCTGAAAATAAAGATTTACAGGATTAACTGCATTCAGCTGAACAAGTTGGAAAACATACTTTGCAATGTGGTTTTGATTCACTAGAGGCATCTTGCAGGGCTGCTGTAACTGGGTCTGTACTTAGAAGGCATGCTTGGTTTAAGGAGCAATCCTTGCCAGATCACGTTTACTGGATGCTCCCTTAAATCAGGACCGCCTGTTTGGCAACAAGGCAGAAGAAGGTCTTAAAAAGATGGAGGAAAAATATAAATCTATGCAAACTGTTAAAGATTTCTTACAAGTACAACCTCCAAGGTTTAGTAGGCATTGGCCTTAACTTTCATTGGTTGAGGCATTGGCCTTCCAAGAACTGGTCCTTTCCTGCCTCTTCCAGACCTTCAGTCCAAACCCAGATCCAGCAAAGCACCCAGGCTTCAGTCCCAGGGTACACACAGGACTAAGCAGTGGGGGGCCTCCACTTCCAAATCTGGGAGTAATCAAACTTCCCCCTATGGTAAACTGTCTCAATGACTTCTTTTTAAAACTTGCAAGCACTTCTCAACTGACCGCCCCTTTGGGGTGAAAGATTGCTCTTCATGCAAAGAACTGGGAACTCATGACCCAGGACAAATGAGTTTTAAATAGTGTCCCAAGGATACAAATTTCACTTCCACACATTACCAACACCTAGTGGGTGGACAGATCTACCCCCAAATCAGTGGGCAGAGGCCCAAAAGCAAGTACTTTCTCTCCTAAGCATAGGGGCTATTCACTTGGTACCAGAAGAGGAAAAGGGACAAGGTTTTTACTCCAGACTTTTTTCCTGGTACCCAGAAAAGACAATTTATGGCATCCTATCCTGGACCCGTCTACTCTAAACACCTTTTTGGTGATTCCAAAATTCAAGATGCTGACTTCAGTTGCTTCCTATGCTAGGCAAAGATGCCTGGTTGGCAACACTAGATTTAAAGGAAGCATACCTGCACATCCCAATCAGGGAATCTTGCAGAAGATACCCAAGCTTCAAAGCAGGCGACAAGCACCATCAGTTCTCTGCACTGCCCTTTGTGAATACCCTGGGCACAGTAGATACGCCAAAGTGCCTAGCTCCAGTCATTGCATTTTGCTGGCAAAGAAATATTCAAATATACCCATACCTGGACATTTGTCTAATTAAAGCAGAAAGCCAGGACGTACTTTGAATCATCTGGCCTTTGTACAAAAGGTGCTAACTTGGCTGTGGTACACCATAAAGATCAAACAGGACAAACCAAGGACGATTTTGATTGCACCAGACTGGCCATGCCAATACTGGTACCCCCTCTTGCGCAGTGTGCCACTGTTGGCCCCATGGCACCTGCCTCAGATTCTTACCGTGTTGTCTCAGCAGGAGAACCAGATTCTGCACACTCTGCTTCAAACACTGAGCCTAGCAGCCTGGCTAATTACCTAATCTTTCCTTTACCATCCCTCAGTAAAGCAGTGATGGATATCATCTTGGAGGCAAGAAGGCCTAGTACTAGGAAATCTTATGCTGAAAAATGGAAAAGTTTCTGTCTGGAACCAATCTCAAGGGAGGAGCACAGTAGTGCCTAATTTATCTCAGATTTTACAATACTTAACTGAGATGCTTCACAAGGGCCTGTCTTTCTCCATCAAAATTCACACCTCAGCCATTTCAGATCATTGTAACACAGAACCCTCCCCTCTTCTCACCCACTGCACAAGCAGATGTTCTTCGTGTTTCACTGTTGCAGTCATTACATTTGGGTAATCCTGCTGGCAGGTTGCCCTCAGTCGGCCTGAATTCCAAAGTCCTGGTTCCTGTGTCGGCTGCTGTCACCCCTTCCCTGACGTCCGGTCGTTAGGGGTATAAAAGAAGCAGCAGACATCATTTTCTTTTAGTCTTTCTTGCCGCGCGGTGCCCGAAGCAGAAGCAGTTTGCAAGTGCCGGTTGGCCGACTCCTGAGATTTTCGTGTTAGCTTTCCGAAGTCTTCAATAAAGCTAAGTACCCCGTTGGGGAAACTTCTTTTTCTTGCTCCAGACCGATGTCAGAAAAAGTAAATAATTGTATTTCTTGTGGAAAGCAAATACCTCATAAGGACATTCTTTCTGTATTCCTTGCCTAGGCCCTGATCACAACGTTTCTGGTTGTCTGTTTTGTGCTAGATTTAACCAACGCACTAAGCATCAGAATGATTTTGCTTTAAACTATTTTGACGCCGGTTTAATTACCCAGAAATGTCGGATAGCCATCCGACTACCGGAGTTCACAAAAAACGCAAAGAAAAGGGGAGCGATAGACAACAGAGGCCCAAAACCGACAACTACGCTTCTCCTAAGCCAGTTGCTGGTTCTCAGTGAGGCGCTTTTGCAACCCCTGACACCCGCTACTTTAGAGTCGCAGACCGCTACTGACTCGCATTGAGTCTGCCATGCCGCTGGAAACTCAAGGTATTGGAGCCTCTGATACTATTCCTTCAGATGGGTCTGGAGCTGCTGAGCAGGCACCAGCTTCTGAGGGTGTATTCAGACCTAAACATCTCTACATTAAACCGACTTCAGCTTCAAAGGCAAAGACTAAAACACCTTCTAAAGCAAAGAAACAAACTCAAGAGCCACGTGGACAGGCCTCTATGCCCAAAAAACAGATGCTTAAAATGGCCGAAGACTTGATTTACCTTGATCAGAGGTTCCCATCCCCCTCCTGATAAGAGGCCTAGGCAAGAGACTGAATCTTCAGATCAGGTTTAGATTTCTTCTGATCAGGAATATTCTCATCCCCCCTATGAGGATTCTGATGCTGAAGAATCTATACATTCAGCTTTTCCTCCAGAGTACTATTCTTTTGGGGAAACCTTGCATACCATGAGGGAGCATTTCTACTGGGAGAGCCAAGATTTTTCATAATCTAAAAAGAGGCTCGGGGATTTCCTTTTTCTACCCCAACATAGGGCACTAGCTATTCCACCTGTGTTGGACATTGTAGGTGTGTGTTCGGAGTCTAGTCTTACCCCTGACTCCTTACCTCCAGCTGCTGTTAAGCCTGACAGATATTACAGGGCTCCTGACTCTCATAAATTCCTTTTTAAAAACCTTGCTGCAGACCCAGAAACTATTTCACAGGGTCCCAAAGGAGTTAAGGCCTCTGCTGCAAAAAACCCTACCACCTCTGACAGAGATTCTAGGGCACTGGATAGATGGGAGGAAAAAGGTTTACACATCTGCTACCTAGGCTATAAGGGCCTTAAACTGTCAATTTCATATGCTCAAATATCAGCAACATGTTATGGCATTGCTTAAACAGAAAATGTTATTAAACTCTGAATGTGCAGAAAACAAGGAAATGCAGGATTTATTGCATGCAGGTGAACAAGTTGGAAAGCATACTTTGCAATGTGGTGTTGATTCTTTGGAGGCCTCCTGCAGGGCCGCAGTTATGCCCTCTGTAATTAGGAGGCATGCTTGGTTAAAGGAACAAAATCTGTCTGATCATGTCAAGGTTAAATTAGTAGATGCACCTTTACAGCATGATACTTTGTTTGGTGTTAAGGCAGAAGAGGTGTTAAAGAAAGTGGAGGACAAAGCTAAATCTATGCAAACTGTCAAAGATTTTTTAAAAGTACAGCCACCTAGGTTTAGTAGACACTGGCCTACAAAGAGTTGGTCCTTTCCTGTGTCAGACAGACATCAAAGGGGCATATCCAGACTCCCTAGAGGCAGATCCCCAGACGCAAGGTTCATACAGGTCAAAGCAATGGGGTGCTTCTACCTCCAAAGTTGGAGAAGACAAATCACAACCTTACAGGAAACGGTCCCAGTGACTTCCCCCTGCCTGCGCCAAGCACGCATCTCCTGGCAGCACCCTTAGGGGGAAAATTAGCATTTTATTCTCAAAATTGGCACATTATAACCCAGGACAAGTGGATTCTAAATATCGTGCCACAAGGCTACAAGTTCCATTTCCATACCCTGCCAAAGGCAAACGGCTGGCCAGATCTGCCAAAAAATCAGTGGGCAGAGGCACAAAAACAAGTCTCATCCCTCATGGACATGGGAGCCATTCAGCAAGTACCAGAGCAAGAGCAGGGACAAGAATTGTACTCGTCTGTTCGTGGTACCCAGAAAGGACAAGGCCTGGAGACCAATACTGGACCTATCTACTCTGAACACATTACTGGATATACCAAAATTCAAGATGTTGACTTTGCAGCAGCTTCTGTCCATGCTGAGCAAGAACGCTTGGCTTGTGACTCTAGACCTAAAAGAGGCATACCTGCATGTCCCAATCAGACAATTATGCAGAAAATACCTCAGATTCAAGGCTGGCTCAATGCATTACCAAGTCTCTGCACTGCCCTTTGGCTTATCTACTGCACCCAGGGTCTTTACAAAGTGCCTGGCATCAGTAATTGCATTCTGCAGACAGAGGAATACAAATATATCCTTACTTGGACGACTGTCTAATTCAAGCAGAGAACAAGGACATTCTTCTACAGCATCTGGTGTTTGTGAAAAGACTTCTAACATGCCTAGGGTACACAGTCAACAAAAAGAAATCAAAACTAGTACCCTCTCAAGAGTTAATATTCCTCGGTGCAAGCTTAAATACAACTGCCCAGATGGCTTATCTCACACCAGACAAAGACAACTGACTACCCATTTCAAAATGTTGGCAACAAAGGCCCAGTTGTCTGCAAGAAAAAATCTGCAGGCTTTTGGCTTCATGGCATCCTGTATCCTACTAATTCCATATGCAAGACTGCATATGAGGAAACTTCAATGGTACCTAAAACGTGTTTGGACTCACTGTTGCCACAGCCTGGAAACAATGATTACTCTCATTTCCTGCCTGCAACAGGAGTTTCAATGGTGGGCAAAGGCTTGTCACCAAAACCAGGGACAGCCATTCACATTACCCCCAGCCAGGCTGACACTAACAACGGATGCATCAGATTATGCCTGGGGGGCCCACGTGGCAGGAAGATGCATTCAGGGCACATGGTCCTCAAACCAAATGCATCTATATATCAATCAAAAAGAGATACTAGCTGTTCAAAATGCCCTGACAGCCTTCAAGGACCTACTTCATCCGGGACAACTTCTGGTAGACAGACAACACCACGGTCCTGTGGTATATAAAGCAGGGGGGCACACTTTCTTACCCCCCTTTACAGACTAGCCATGACTTTGTGGGGGACAGCATTGACTTGCCAAGTACATCTGCAGGCACAATTCCTGCCAGGAAGGAAAAATACTCTGGAAGACGAACTAAGCAGAAACCTCATGGATCCCCACGAGTGGCAGCTGGATCCACAAGTCTTCAGCATGATAACAAGGAAATGGGGATGCCTGGTTATAGATCTATTAGCCTCTCCTCATAACTACCATCTAAAAAGATTCTGCACAAGGACTTATCACAGACTAGCATGGAAAGTGGACGTCCTATCAGTATATGCCTTTCCCCCACTGCCTCTCTTCCCCAAGGTACTCCTAAAGGTCAGACTGGAGAAGCCAGAGATTATACAAATTGCCCCAGACTGGCCACACCAGTACTGGTATCCAATCCTGAGGAACTTGTCTCAATGCCCAGCTTGGACCTTACCTCAAATACCTCATCTACTCTCCCAGCAAAACAATCAGATCCAGCACAGCCAACTCAGGACTTTAAACCTAGCAGCATGGCGGATAATGTAGTCCTACAAAACACACCTCTCAGTAAAGCTGTGATGGATGTAATTTTGGAAGCCAGAAGGCATAGTACTAGAAAATCTTATGCTGGAAAATGGAAAATTATGTGCTTGGAACCAGGCACAAGGAACTGATACAGCTGTGCCAAATATTCCTCAGATTTTGCAATACTTAACTGAGATGCTGGACAAAGTCCTATCTTTTTCATCTATTAAAATTCATGCCTCTGTCATTTCGGCTCATTACAATACAGAGCCACCAAGAGGAGCCAAAAATTTTAAGGCCTCCAAGGAGATCACCAATACCTGCATGGGACCTAAATTATGTTTTGGAAAAACTCACTCTGCCTCCTTTTGAGCGAGCTGCTATAGCTGATATGAAGTTTTTATCTTGGAAAACAGCTCTGCTCCTTGCAATATCCTCTGCAAGACAAGTCTCAGAGCTACAGGCACTCGTGGCTGTGGAACCTTCTATCATTTTTTATCCAGACAGGGATTCTCTGAGAACAAACCCGACATTTATGCCTAAGGTAGTGTCCAGTGCAGCCCTTAACCAAACTATTCATCTGCCTACTTTTTATCCAAACCCACAAAATAAGGGGGAGATAATTCTGCATTCTTTGGACATAGACAGCTACGCTTCTACTTGAACAGAACCAAAGCTTTCACAAAGACTGAGCAACTACTAGTGGCATATGCTACAGGATCACAAGAAAAGGCCATCTCAAAGCAGACTATTTCAAAGTGGATAGGCCACTGCATTCGTTTCTGCTATTCACAACATGGCAAGCCAGTGCCTAAGGGCATTAGGTCACATTCAACCAGAGCAGCAGCCACTTCAGCAGCCTTCCTCAGAGGAGTACCAACCAAAGACATTTTAGAGGCTGCTACCTGGAGTTCAGTGCACACCGTTACAAAGCACGATCATTTACCTCTCTACTCTAAATCCAGGGCAGGCTTTGCCACTGCAGTTCTGCAGGGCCTCATAGCCACTCCTAATGCTATTTAGCTCCAGCCTCCCAACCATAGCTTTGGGATTCAACCCAAGTGTTATGACTGCAGCAGTGAAACACGAAGAACATAGTATAGTTGTGTACACTTACCGTAAATGCAGATGTTCGAGTGTATTCACTGTTGCAGTCCTGGATGTCCTTCAAGGATGTATCTGCAGTCATAACATATGGGTTGTCCTGCCTCAGGCAGCCCTTCGGTCGGCCGGATTCCAAAGTCTGGGTCTGGCCTCGGCTGATGTTGCACTTTCCCCGACGTCAGAGCGTCTGGGGTATAAAAGCATCAACCAACGCCGTTTTCCTCAGTTTTTCTTGCCGCGCGGTGCCCGAAGCAGAAGCAATTCACAAGTGCCGGTCGGTCAGATTCTGTGATCAGAAGAAATTCAGCTACCGAAGACTTCGTAAAAGCCAAGTACCCCGTTGGGGACTCTTTCTTGCCTCAGCCGATGTCAGATAAAGTAAATAATTGTTTAACTTGGGGAAACAAATACCTCATAAGGATTTCCACTCTGACTGCCTTCCTTGCTTAGGCCCAGACCACGACGTCTCGGCCTGTTCAGCCTGTGCTTCCTTCAACCAACGAACTCTTAGACGTCGGTCGGAGTTTGCAGAGGAATTCTTTGGGGCTAATTTTGCATATAAGATGCCGTCGGAGACTCCGACTTCGCATTTGGTGAAAAAACGGAAGGACAAGGACCGACACTCGCGGCCCACGGTTTCGGCTGAAACCACGGTAAGGCCTACCGCGAGTGTCTCTGTTTCAGACGAAACAGAGTCCTCTGAGCTTCCTTTAACCGAATCCACTCAACGGACCACCGCGGCCCTGGAGGCCCCGGCTGAGTCGGCTACTGAGCTACCTACAGAAACCAGTGTCCAGGAAATGTCAGACACCATACCTTTGGACAAATCTACTCCTGCACATGGGGCAGCTAGACCCCCTGCTTCCATGTCCATTAAGGCTTTTTCCAGGGCTAAAGCTGCCAAACTTATTAAAGCTTTGCCTCCCAAAACTACCTCCCAGAGGCCGCCTTCTTCTAGTTCTCAGATCCTCAGCCTTGCAGAGGATCTTATTTCTTTAATTAGAGGTTGTCAGCCTCACCCGGACAAGGGCTCTCACCCACCATCAGACAAAAGGCCCAGGACTGAGCCCTCTGACCAACACTCTTCAGATGAGTCCACGGATGGATCTGAGTTAACAGACCACCAGGAAGAGGCTTATTCGCCCTATGAGGATTCTGATGCTGAAGAATCTATTCCTTCGGCCTCCCCTCCTGAAGAGTTTTCTTTTGGTGAGACTCTACATTCCATGAGAGAGCATTTTCAATGGCAGGGTCAGGAATTCTCTGATTCTAGAAAGAGATTAAGGACCTTTTTGCATTTGCCTCAACATAGGCCCTTAGCTATACCGCCTGTTTTGCATGTTATTGATGTGTACAATGATGTTAGTACAGCCCCTGATACTCTCCCCCGGCACCTGCCAAACCTGATAGATACTACAGGGTCCCGGATTCTCATTTTCATTTGTATAAGGCCCATTCCGCAGACCCAGATACTATTTCTCAGGGCCCTAAAGGGGTTGCAGCTGATTTCTCAGGGCCCTAAAGGGGTTGCAGCTGCCACTGCCAAAAATCCTCTACCCTCTGAAAGGGAGTCTAGAGCTTTAGAGAGATGGGGAAAGAAGGTATATACCTCTGCAACTCTTTCTGTGAGGGCATTAAATTGTCAATTCCATATGATACAGTACCAAGAGTATTTGTTAGATGAACTGAATAAGAAACTTTCTTCTTCTGAACCCCTTGACCGTAAATCCCTTCGGGACCTGGTACATAACTCACAGCAGGTTAGTAATCATTTCTTAGTGTGGTTATGATGCACTGGAGGCGTCATGTAGGTCAGCTATGACTGGGGCAGTTATTCGTAGGCATGCCTGGCTGAAGGAACAATCCCTGCCAGACCATGTTAAAGCTAAACTCCTGGATGATCCAATGGAAAAACAAAAATTATTTGGCTCCTCGGCTCAGGAGGTCTTAAAGAAGTTTGAAGAAAAGGCTAAATCTGTGCTAACAGTTAAGGATTTTCTGCAAGTACAACCACCGAGATTCAGCAGAAACTGGCCTACTAAGAATTGGTCCTTTCCAGACTCGGACAGAGCCCAGAGAGGCAGGAACAGGCGTCCCAGACGTAGAGGGCAAGCTAGGGGCTCCTACAGAGGAAGTCAGTGGCAGCCTACCAACCAGAGAGGTAGTGCAGCAACAGCAACAACTACTACACCAGGACAGACTCAATAACTTCACTTTGACTCCGCCTACCAGGGCTCAATTGGAAGCACCCTTGGACGGAAAGCTTTCTTTATTCTCAAAAAACTGGCATTATATTACAAGGGACACATGGACACTGCAAATAATAGACAAAGGATACAGGTTCCACTTCCACACTTTGCCAAGAAGAAACGGAATGCCAAACCTGCCACCAAATCAGAGGGCAGAGGCTTTAAAGCAAATCAACAACTTACTTCAAATGAAAGCCATAGAAAAGTACCTCTTTCAGAACAAGGTCAAGGATTCTACTCCAGATTATTCCTTGTTCCAAGAAAAGAAAACCAATGGAGGCCTATTCTCGACCTGTCCGCACTGAATACTTTCCTCATTGTGCCAAAATTCAAGATGCTGACCCTACAGCAACTTCTTCCCATGCTGGGCAAGGAGTCTTGACTGGTGACTCTAGATCTCAAGGAGGCATACCTGCATGTCCCTATTCGACCAAGTTGCAGAAGACCCCTCAGATTTCTTGCAGGATCAGAGCATTATCAATTCTCAGCATTGCCCTTTGGCTTATCTACTGCGCCCAGAGTGTTCACGAAATGCCTGGCATCAGTAATTGCACACTGCAGACGTCGGGGGAATTCAAATCTACCCATATCTGGACGACTGCATTATACAAGCGGACAACAAGGAAAATTTGATAAAGGACTTGGCATATGCCATACACCTACTACAGGCCTTGGGATACACAGCCAACATCCAAAAATCAAGACTTGTTCCATCCCAAAGGATAACCTTTTTGGGTGCAGATCTGGACACTACCACCCAAATGGCCTTTCTCACAGAAGAAAAACAAAAACAACTTCTGGATTACTTCATGAATCTGACAAGACAAACTCAGCTAACTGCAAGGAAAATCCTGCAGGCCCTGGGTTGCATGGCATCCTGCATAATTCTGATTCCACAGGCCAGGCTGCATATGAGAAAATTTACAATGGTACCTAAGGAGTGTATGGTCTCAGCACAGTCACAGTTTAGAAGCTTTGATACCAATTATTCCTTGCCTTCAAAAGGAATTCCTGTGGTGGGCTCGTGCCTGCCAGTCCAACAGAGGGTTGCCTTTCAACAAACCAAGAACAAAGCAAACAATCACCACGGACACTTCAGACAGAGGATGGGGAGCACACATGGAGGGCAAATGTATCCAAGGCCTATGGTCTCAAGGACAGCTGCGCATGCACATAAATCAAAAAGAAATGCTGGCAGTGATGCACGCAATCGAGGCCTTCAAACCTTTCCTACATCAAGGTCACCTGTTAATAAGGACAGACAACACCACAGTCATGTGGTACATAAACAAGCAGGGAGGCACACATTCCTAGCCTCTATGCAGGCTGACTATGAATCTATGGGAGCTGTGCCTGAAACTCAATATCCAACTACAGTCCCAGTTCATGCCAGGGAAAGAAAATGTACTGGCAGACATCTTAAGCAGAACTACCATGGATGCACACGAATGGATGCTGCACCCAGATATCTTCCTACTCCTAACAAAAGCATGGGGAAAGCCGGAGATCTGTTCGCCTCCCCCCACAACCATCAACTGAAGACATTCTGCTCAAGGACATATCACCCAAAAGCTTGGAGGGGTGGGACTCCCTCTCTTTCAGCTGGAAAGCTTTAAAAGTATATGCCTTCCCACCTCTCCCATTAATGTCCAAGGTTTTACTGAAGATCAGGGCAGAACAGCCAAGAGTGATTCTGATAGCTCCAGACTGGCCAAGGCAGCACTGGTACCCACTATTGAGGAGCATGTCAGACGCAACCATGGCCTCTCCCCCTATGGCCTCTTCTTCTGACGCAGAACAACTTCAAGATCATGCATCCCAACTTGAAAATATTGCAACTAACTGCCTGGAAAATTCCATAAATCCCCCTCATAACAACTTATCACAGAGAGTAAAGGACATTATTATGGAAGCTCAACAGCCTTCCACAAGGAGGACATACTCAGCAAAATGGAAAAGATTTCTCATTTGGAACACAACAAAAGGCTTAGATGTGTCAGTGGCGAGTATGACACATATATTCTGGAATACTTAGCAGAATTGTTCCACAACGGCCTGTCCTATTCTTCCATTAAGATTCATGCCTCAGCAATTTCAGCAGAATACAATGTGGATCCACCTATCTTCTCGCACCCTCTCCTCAGGCAATTTCTGAGAGGGATCAAAAACATCAATCCTCCAAGAAAACCCCCATGTCCTTCAAGGATGCATCTGCAGTCCTAACAAATGGGTTGTCCTGTCGTCAGGCAGCCCTTCTGTCGGCCGGATTCCAAAGTCTGGGTCTGGCCTCGGCTGGTGTCGCACTTCACCCGACGTCATCTCTGCTGGTCTTCGGGTATAAAGGCATCAGCCGACGCCATTTTCCTCAGTCTTTCTTGCCGCGTGGCGCCCGAAGCAGAAGCTGTTCGCAAGTGCCGGTCGGTCAGATCCAGAGATTACTACTACCGAATACTACTTCGAAGACTTCTAAAAGCTAAGTACCCCGTTGGGGACTCTTTCTTGCCTCAGCCGATGTCAGAAAAAGTGAATAACTGTTTAACTTGTGGGAAACAAATACCTCCTAAAGATTTCCACTCTTACTGCTTACCTTGTTTAGGCCCAGACCACGACGTAGCAGCCTGTTTAGCCTGTGCTTCCTTCAGCCGACAAACGCTTGGACGTCGGTCGGAGTTTGCTGAACAGTTTTTTGGCTCAGATTTTGCGTACATTATGCCGTCGGATCCTCCGACTTCTCAAGTTGTTAAACGCAAAGAAAAAGACCGAAACCGAGCAAACGGGTCAATCTTCAGCCGAATCCATGACTACTACCGAGGCTCCTGCTACCCTAGTTGAATCGGCCTCTGAAGTTTTGCCTATTAATGTGGTTCCTCCAGAATTATCGGACACCATCCCTTTGGATGTCTCTACCCCAGCACGTGGTGCTGCTAGGCCTCCTGCAGCCATGTCTATAAAGGCCTTTGCCAGGGCTAAAGCAGCCAAATCTGCTAAATCTGTGCCTGTTAAGCCCCCCTCACACAGGCCCAGTTCCAGTTCTCAAATGCTTACTCTGGCAGAGGATCTCATCTCTTTAATAAGGGGATCCCAATCTCACCCAGACAGGGCCTCTCAGCCTCCAGAAAAGAGACCTAGAGCAGAGCCCCCTGAGCCAGTGTCCTCAGATGATTCTTCTGATGATTCAGACAATACTGACCATCCAGAGGCTCCCTTTTCTACTTATGAAGATTCCGATGCTGAGGAATCTATTCCTTCTGCCTCTCCACCAGAGGAATTTTCATTTGGGGAAAACTTACATGCCATGAGAGAGCAATTCCAATGGCAGGGACAAGATTTCTCTGATTCAAGAAAAAGGCTTAGGACCTTCCTACATTTACCGCAACATAGGCCCTTAGCTATACCTCCAGTTCTTCCTGTTGTGGATGATGCATTTAATGATGTTTGCACTGCTCCTTATACTTTACCTCCAGCCCCTGCCAAGCCCGATAGGTTTTACAGGATACCGGACACTCATCACCACCTATACAAGGCTCCCCTTGCAGATCCTGAGACTATCTCCCAGGGGCCTAAGGCAGTAGCTTCGACCGCAGCAAAAAAAACCCCTCCCTTCTGAAAGGGAATCCAGGTCCTTAGAGAGATGGGGTAAAAAAGTTTACACCTCTGCTACTCTCTCAGCTAGAGCTTTGAAGTGTCAGTTTCATATGATCCAATACCAAGAGTTTATGCTTGATCAGTTAACTAAGAAACTGTCCTCTGATGATTCCTTAGATAAGAAATATGTTTTAGAAATGGTGAATAACATTCAGCAGGTTAGTAACCATTCCTTAAAATGTGGCTATGATGCACTGGAGGCTTCATTTAGATCAGCCATGACTGGCACAGTTATAAGAAGGCATGCATGGTTGAAAGAACAGGTCTTGCCGGATCATGTTAAAGCAAAGCTTTTAGATGCTCCTATGGATAAGGTCAGTCTATTTGGTTCTCCTGCCCAGCAAGTAATGAAGAAAATGGAAGAGAAGGCAAAATCTGTACAAACAGTTAAAGATTTCTTACAGGTTCAGCCCCAAGGTTTAGCAGGAGCTGGCCTTCCAAAAATTGGTCCTTTCCAGACTCCTCTAAATCTCAGAGAGGCAGGAATAGACGTTCCAGAGGCAGAAATCAATCCAGAGGAGGTGCCTACAGAGGACGCCAGTGGCAAGGCAATAACCAATGAGGCACAGACACAACCACTGCCACTGCAACAGGACAATCACAGTGACTTGGCTCTGACACCGCCTACCAGGGAACAAATAGCAGCACCCTTAGGTGGAAAGTTAGCCTTATTTTCAAAAAATTGGCACTATATCACAAGAGACAAGTGGATTTTGCAAACTATAGACCAAGGCTACAGGTTTCATTTCCACACCTTACCAGTAAAAAGAGGAATGCCAAACCTACCTCTATATCAAAAAACAGAAGCTCTAAAGCAGATAGCTCAATTAACAAAGATGAGAGCTGTGGAAAGGGTACCACCTACAGAACAGGGCAAAGGATTCTATTCCAGACTCTTCCTAGTACCAAGAAAAGAGAAAAGTTGGAGACCTATTCTCGACCTGTCCGCCTTAAACACATTTATCATTGTTCCAAAATTCAAAATGCTGACCCTACAGCAACTTCTTCCCATGCTGGGCAAGGAGTGTTGGCTGGTAACTCTAGATCTCAAGGAGGCATACCTGCATGTCCCCATACGACCAAATTGCAGAAGATACCTCAGATTTCTTGCAGGATCAGAGCATTATCAATTCTCAGCATTGCCCTTTGGCTTATCTACTGCCCAGAGTATTCACAAAATGCCTGGCATCAGTAATCGCTCATTGCAGGCTACAGGGAATCAAAATTTATCCATACCTGGACGACTGCCTGATACAAGCGGACAACAAAAGCAAGCTGACAAAAGACTTACAAAGAGTCATTTACTTACTACAAGCCCTGGGATACACAGTCAATTTAAAAAAGTCAAGACTGATACCATCCCAAACAAGAACATTCTTGGGTGCAGAATTGGACACAGTCAAACAGATGGCATTCCTAACTGCAGAAAAACAAGAACAACTCCCTCTTTACTTCTTGGCATTAACAAAGCAGAACAAATTAACAGCAAGGAAAGTACTGCAGGCCTTGGGCTTCATGGCATCATGCATAATCCTGGTCCCCCATGCCAGACTACATATGAGAAAGCTACAGTGGTACCTAAAGAATTTAGGCACAGCTTAGAAACCGAAATACCAGTAATCCCATGCCTGAAACAAGAGTTCCTATGGTGGGCTCAAGCATGCCAGTCAAACCCAGGCTTGCCCTTCCACAACTTTCAAGCAAGCCAAACCATCACAAAGGACGCCTCAGACCTAGGTTGGGGGGCACACATGCTGGACAAATGTATACAAGGATTATGGACTCCAGATCAGCTGCACCTGCACATAAATCAAAAAGAAATGCTGGCAGTAAAACTAGCAATCCAGAATTTCAGACCATTCCTCAAAGAAGGCCATTTAATGATAAGGGCAGACAACACCACAGTCATGTGGTACATCAACAAACAGGGAGGCACTCATTCATACCCCCTATGCCGAATGACTCTGGACCTATGGAATATGGCTCTGAGCTACAACATCCAGTTACAGGCAATATTTGTACCGGAAAGAAAACATCCTAGCAGACATGTTAAGCAGAACTACCTCGGATGCTCACGAATGGATGCTACACCCGGACATCTTCAAGGCCATCACAAAGAAATGGGGAATGCCACAAATAGACCTATTCGCATCCCCACTCAACCACCAGCTCAAGAAATTCTGCACAAGGAGATACCACCCACTTGCATGGAAGGTGGACTCTCTATCCTTCAGTTGGAAAGGCCTGACAGCATATGCATTTCCAACTCTTCCTTTGATGCACAAGGTACTACTGAAAATCAAAGAGGAACGTCCAAGGATAATTCTGATAGCTCCAAATTGGCCAAGACAACACTGGTATCCATTGCTGAGGAGCATGTCTCGGGGGAGAACGTGGACACTACCCCTGATGCCATTGATGTCAACTCAGAACGACTACAACATCATGCATCCAAACCTAAAAACTCTGCAACTGACTGCCTGGAACATTACATAACAGCAACTAACCCAGATTTATCCCAAAGGGTTAAAGACATTATCCTTGAGGCCCGCAGACCTTCAACAAGAAGGAACTATGCAGGAAAATGGAAAAGGTTTGTCATTTGGAGTACTGAAAGAGGAAAAGATGTGTCAAAGATAGATATTGCTAACATCCTGGAGTACTTGGCAGAGCTTCTACATACAGGCCTGTCCTATTCCTCCATCAAGATACATGCATCAGCTATTTCTGCAGAATACAGCTTTGATCCCCCTGTCTTCTCACACCCTCTACTCGGGCAGTTCCTCAGAGGAATCAAGAATGTAAAACCTCCTAGGATACCACCATTACCAGCATGGGACTTGAACTTTGTGCTAGAAAAATTGACACTCCCTCCATTTGAACCAGCAGCAACAGCAGATCTTCAACACCTATCCTGGAAAACCGCTTTCCTACTGGCAATTACTTCAGCAAGAAGGGTTTCGGAACTACAAGCCTTGATGGCAGTACAACCCTTCCTAATCTTCCATCAAGATAGTGTCCATGAGAACTAATCCTACATTTATGCCTAAGGTGGTATCCAGAGTGTCTCTAAACCAGGCAATCCACCTACCTACCTTCTTTCCCAATCCACAGAACAGGGGGGAAAGACTGCTGCATACCTTGGATGTACATAGGCAGTTGCGCTACTACCTGGACAGAACCAAGGGCAATAGAAAAACTGACCAGCTTCTAGTAGCTTATGCAACAGGAAGGGAAGGAAAAGCAATTTCCAAACAGACAATCTACAAGTGGATAGGAAATTGCATAAGATTCTGTTACTCCTACCATGGAAAGCAAATTCCACAGAACATAAGACCTCACTCCACAAAGGCTACAGCCACTACCACAGCTTTCTTACGAGGAGTGGCTACCAAGGACATTATTGAGGCGGCTACTTGGACCTCCGTGCATACATTTGCCAAGCATTACAACTTACCTCTATACTCTAGATCCCGAGCAGGGTTTGCCACTGCTGTATTGCAAGGGATCCTAACTACACCATAATTCTTCTTCCTCCTCCCCTAGGTTGGCTATGGTATTCTACCCATTTGTTAGGACTGCAGATGCATCCTTGAAGGACATAGTACAGTTTTGTACCTACCATAAATGTAGATGTCCGAACAGGATAGCATCTGCAGTCAGGATTACCCACCCTCCTTCCCCTCTGTGGTACTCCTAGGGTATTTACCCTCCTAATAGCTAGCTAGGGGGGGATCTCTTATGGTGTATTTGTTTGTATATATGTACATACATGCTTATTTTTTGTGTTTGCCTATTTTTTTTGGAAACATTGGCATTTACCCAAAATTTAGTTTTCCAAGAGGGCAACTGGCATCTGGGGCAAGAAACACTGAGGAAAATGGCGTCGGCTGATGCCTTTATACCCGAAGACCAGCAGAGATGACGTCAGGTGAAGTGCGACACCAGCCGAGGCCAGACCCAGACTTTGGAATCCAGCCGACCGAAGGGCTGCCTGACGACAGGACAACCCATTTGTTAGGACTGCAGATGCTATCCTGTTCGGACATCTACATTTATGGTAGGTACAAAACTGTACTTTTACCTACTTGGGATCTCAACTTTGTACTGGAGAAACTAACACTTCCTCTCTTTGAATCAGCAGCATCGGCGGATCTACAGTTTCTGTGTTGGAAAACTGCATTCCTTCTGGCCATGACTTCAGCAAGAAGAGTATCTGAGTTACAAGCGTTAATGCCAATACAGCCATTTCTTATCTTCCATCAGGACAGAGTTTTACTAAGAACCAATCCTACTTTTATGCCAAAGGTGATATCTAGGGTATCCCTGAACCAAGCTATTCACTTGCCTACATTCTTCCCAAATCCACGAAACAAAGGGGAAAAACTTCTACACACTCTGGATATACACAGACCACTACGCTACTACTTGGACAGAACTAAAAGTTTCAGAAAAACTGACCAACTCCTTGTAGCATATGCTGCTGCGGTACAAGGAAAAGCAATTTCCAAACAGACAATTTCAAAGTGGATAGGAAATTGCATTCGATTTTGTTACCCCTTTCATGGAAAGACAGTTCCTGCAAACATCACGCCTCATTCAACAAGGGCCACAGCCACCACTACAGCCTTCCTAAGAGGGGTGGCTACCAAGGACATTTTAGAAGCTGCTACATGGAGCTCCGTGCATACATTTGCCAAACATTACAATTTACCTTTATACTCCAGATCCAGAGCGGGTTTTGCTACAGCAGTCCTGCAGGGGATCTTAACTACACCATCCTTTTCTTAGTACCTCCTCCCCCAGATTGGCTATGGTATTCTATCCATATGTTATGACTGCAGATGCATCCTTGAAGGACATAGTACGGTTTTGTACCTACCATAAATGTAGATGTCCGATAGGTATGCATCTGCAGTCAGGGTTACCCTCCCTCCTTCCCCACTGTGGTATTCCTAGGGTACTTACCTCTCCATTAGCTAGCTGGGGGATCTATTATGGTGTATTTATTTGTGTATATATATATATATGTGTATGTATGTGTGTGTGTGTGTGTGTGTAATATATATATATATATATATATATATATATTTGGAAAATGTTTGGAATTTTACTGCATTCCTCCAAATTTGGCCTTCCTAGAGGGCACCTGGCATCTGGGGCAAGAAACAGAGGAAAATGGCATCGGCTGATGCTTTTATACCCCAGATGCTCTGACGTCGGGGAAAGTGCGACATCAGCCGAGGCCAGACCCAGACTTTGGAATCCGGCCGACCGAAGGGCTGCCTGAGGCAGGACAACCCATATGTTATGACTGCAGATGCATACCCATCGGACATCTACATTTATGGTAGGTACAAAACTGTACTTTACCCACCCACCATCCCCCATCTCTTTTTGCTGGAACTTGGCTGCACTTCTCTAGTCTGTACAACCTATGTGGTGTATTTGCATGTAGATGAAGGTTTAATATATTTTGGTGCATGCATGTTTTTTATTGGCATATTTTTAGCCTTCCCTTTTGGAGGCACCTGACATATGGGGCAAGAAAAACTGAAGAAAATGGCGTCTGCTGCATCTTTTATACCCCTGGCGCACTGACGTCAGGGAAGAGGCGACAGCAACCGACGCTGGACCTAGACTTTGGAATCCAGGCCGACTGAGGGTAGCCAGGCAGCAGGATAACCCAAGTGTAATGACTGCAACAGTGAATACACTCTAACATCTACATTTTATGGCAAGTGTACTCAACTGTACTTTCTACTTGGACAGGACTAAACCTCAAAGGAAATCTGAACTGCTGGTGGCATTTGCTGCAGGGGGAGAGGGGAAGGCTATTTCAAAGCAAACTATTTATTTCTAAATGGATAGGCCATTGCATTCATTTCTGCTATAAGCACTGTGGAGAACCTATTCCACAGGGGATCAGACCCCACTATACCAGGGCTGCATCTACCTCTACAGCCTTTCTTAGAGGTGTCCCTACCATGTACATCCTAGAAGCTGCTACTTAGAGTTCTGTACATACTTTCACCAAGCATTACCATCTGCCAATTTTTTCTAAATCCAGAGTTGGCTTTGCCACAGCAGTCTTGCAGGGCCGTATTGCTGGTCCTTATGATATCTAAATTCCTCCTCCCATCCTTAGCTTTGGGAATCTACCCAAATTTAATGACTGTAACAGTGAAACATGAAGAATATAGTACAGTTGTGTACACATACCATAAATGTAGATGTTTGAGAGTATTCACTGTTGCACTCCTGGTTATTTTCCCTCCATCCCCCTGACTTCTATTGGCTATACCTCTCCTCTTGTTTACTGTATTTAAGCTTTCTGGTGTATTTGCTTTTTGTTGTAGGTGTAACCTTGTATATAATTGCTTCCCATTATGGGGCACCTGACCTCTGGGGCAAGAAAAACTGTAATGGCATCTGCTGCATGCTTTATACCCCTGACTACTTGACGTTATGGAAGAGACTGCAACAGACGCAGGACCCAAGACTTTGATAATCAGGCCGGCTGAGGGCTACCTGCAAGCAGATAACCCAAATGTAATGACTGCAACAGTGAATACACTCTAACATCTACATTTTATGGTAAGTGTACACAACTGTACTTTTACCCTCTCTGCTGTACAAATGCTACATTATAAGCTCAGACACAAAAAATTAAGTCATGTAGGCACCTGTCCTTTTTTCCTTATATGAAAGCTCCATCCTGAAACTACAGAAATTCTTTATCCTGCCTTCTGGTGTTCTGTATTAAGGCATTTGAATCACTGTTAGATTTATTTTAATTTCACTTACCCAAAATGGCCATGTTGGCCTGCAATATTAATGAGTCTGATTTTTATAGAGACTCATTTTTCCCTACAGTGCAGTTTGCCCTTTTGTGTGACTTGTAGTAGTAGATGTTTATTTTTTTTTTCATTTAGTTACAGTGAAAGTACAGCAGCGAGCAAGTGGTTTCCCAGACTTTTTTTTTTTAACTGAACAGCCCTTCTCTGTGAACTGAAAACTGTATTATGTACTTAAATCGTCTTCAAAGCAAGCTGGTTAAAAATCGGAGTTTTGTGTAGTACATGCATGATGTACTTGAGCAATTGCTTTCCAAGGTTGCAGGCATTTACACTGAACGAGTTTATTTGTAGCATTAAGTTTGTCACTTCACAGAGGTGTTAGGGCTTTCAGTGTTAATTTAAGGACTGCCTGAAATGCTGCATTTATATGAATAGATGCAGAAATTAGAAGTACCAACCAGTTTGTGATGCAGTATAATTATTTTATTAATTATTCTTCAGATGAACTGGTAAGTACATTTTAGCTGAGAGTGTGCACTTCTTGACCCCCCCGACAAGATAGTCACATATGAAAAACTGTGGGTATGAAGAACTATGGAGCATAGTAAGTCTAACCTGTAAAACTTCCTATCTGAAACTAGTTTTGAACAATCAAATTTATAGAAACCACATAATTGGTGGTAGGGAAAGACTTGGTAAAGAAATTAAACCGCATTGGGCACGGACTTCTTGATATAGAGAAAAGAAAACATCTGGAGGATGGAGATTTCTTTGAGATCTTTGCTTTTTTCCTCTTCTCTCATTCCTTTGTTATTAAATTACAGTTGGGGGAATTCAGTACCGTTTCTGAAAAATTGGAGTGTGCCGGTGGTGTAAAAAAAGAAAACACATGGGGAAATGCAGTGTTATCTCCTAGGGGTTGGGTGTTTTTTGCAAGACGATTTTGCAGTAGTAGGGAATAAGTATGCATTGTGACAGTGCATGTGCATTAAACAGTGAATATGTATGCAAAGCCTTCCACTTTGCAACCATGTCCAAGGATTGCAAGAAAATGCAGTCAGTGAGCTTGCTGAAAACTTGATTTTGTGTAGTCCTCTTAACCCCCCCCCCCCCCCAGAACCTTCTATATTTTACCATTTTGTTAATTGTTGGTCCTGGAGAGATCTGCAGTCCGAATGTCGTTGGCCTTCTAGTTAAAACAAAAACAGTGATGTTCATAGTGTTACACTGCTGCAGTCATTACACTTGGGTTATCCTGCCGTCAGGCAGTCCAGCAGTCGGCCAGAGTTCCAAAGTCTTGGTCCGGCGTAGTTTGCTGTCGCCTCTTTCCTGATGTCAGTGCGACAGGGGTATATAAGATGCAGCCGATGCCATTTTCTTCAGTCTTTCTTGCCGTGCAGTGCCCGAAGCAGAAGCAGTTCGCAAGTGCCGGTCGGCTGACTCATGAGATTTTCATTCCGAATCCAGAACCAGAGTCTTCTAAAAAAGCTAAGTACCCCGTTGGGGAAACTTTTTTTCTTGCTTCAGACCGATGTCAGTAAAAGTTAATAACTTATTTCTTGTGGGAAGCAAATACCTTCTAAGGATTTCCACTCCTATTGTATTCCATGCCTAGGCCCTGACCACGACGTCACTGGTTGTCAGTTTTGTGCTAGGTTTAACAAGCGAACTATTAAACGTCTGATGTAATGTGATCCTATCTCGCCTACATTCAATACTGATGGGCTCGGAGCAGAGAATCAGCTCCAACTCGGCCGTTCTGACAAGCACGAAGTCTTTCATTGGCTGGGCCAACCCTATATCCCAGGATGCACCACGCCCAAAACCCCAGATCTCGTTTGCCGCTCTTGGAGTATCGACGTGGTCTCAACTTGGCTGTGGCTAAGTACCCTCTTTTTGTGATTTTTTTTTTCATATCTCATAGCCTTTCTGTATGAAAATTTATATTCAAAAGCTATTTTCATAACTACATTGTAGTAATTGGTAATTGACTTGTTTGAGTGGGATTGTTTATTCCTGTTGTGTGAGGGATCCTTCTGTTTGGCGAGCTAGGCCCGTTTTAGTTAGAGGGCCTTTGCCCTATCTTGTGTCTGTGCGTTTAACTTAGAGCCACCCCCCCCTTTGTGTTTGTACATCATGTCTACCAAAGCAAAAGAACATGAGCCATTGGGTTTTAAAAAATGTGCAATGTGCAGCTATAAAATGTCTTTGACAGATGGTCATGCGATTTGCGTATACTGCCTTGGCGCCAAACACTTGCAAGGATCTTGCAGAGTCTGTCATGCTTTCTCTTCGAGAGTTTTGCAGGAGAGAAAAAATAAACTTATCCTGAAGGGTTTAATCAAACCCTCCTTTGAGGAAGCTGTTTCTCCTCCCTCTGAAAAGTCCAGGGCTAAGTCGAAAAAGAAGTCCCCGGCTCCGTCCTCTTCTTCGGAGCCGCTGGAGAAAAGATCCAGGTCGATGTCCCCTTCCTCAGCTCCACTGGTCTCTGAGCTGTTGGCTATGAGGTCTAAAGCTGTGTCTCCTTCCTCTGCTCCATTGGTCTCTGAGCCGCAGGATTCAGGGTCGACAGCAGGGTCCACTGTCTTGGTTCCACTGGTTTCGGAGCCGCAGCTAATACTTTCCATTTTGGAGCTGGCTTCTTCGGTTCCACATCTTTCGGCGCCGAAGGAGGTTTTGGTGCTTCTCGAGCCTGCTTCGGCTCTGATCATCTTGGAGCCGATTCGGAGCCGTTCTCCTAGTTGTGTCTCTGATCCGATGGGAAAGGTTTCTCGACCCCCTTCTGTCTCCTCCAGGTCCTCCAGGTTATCTGATTCGACTTAGATAAGGGTGGTCCAGAGAATGTCCTTCATGGATGCATCTGCAGTCATAACAACTGGGTTGTCCTGTCGTCAGGCAGCCCTTCAGTCGGCCGGATTCCAAAGTCCGGGTCCGGCTTCGGCTGATGTCGCACTTCACCCGACGTCATCTCTGTTGGTCTTCGGGTGTAAAGGCATCAGCCGACGCCATTTTCCCCAGTCTTTCTTGCCGCGTGGCGCCCGAAGCAGAAGCTGTTCGCAACTGCCGGTCGGTCGGATCCAGAGATTACTTCTACCGAATACTACTTCGAAGACTTCTAAAGCTAAGTACCCCGTTGGGGACTCTTTCTTGCCTCAGCCGATGTCAGAAAAAGTTAATAATTGTTTAACCTGTGGGAAACAAATACCTCATAAAGATTTCCACTCTTATTGTCTGCCTTGTTTAGGCCCAGCCCACGACGTAGCAGCCTGTTCGGCCTGTGCTTCGTTCAACCGACGAACGCTTAGGCGTCGGTCGGAGTTTGCTGAACAGTTTTTCGGTTCTGTTTTTGCGTACATTATGCCGTCGGATCCTCAGACAACCCAATCTGCCAAAAAACGCAAAGATAAAGACCGACGCTCGCTGTCCGCGGTTTCGGCCGAAACCATGGTTAAGCAAACCGCGAGTGTCTCGGTTTCGGCCGAAACCGAGAAAACTGATCAAAGTACAGCTGAATCTATCTCTACAACTGAGGCCTCTGCTACCACTCTTGAAACGGCCTCAGAAATTTTATCCACTACGGTGGTTGCCACTGACTTATCAGACACCATTCCCTTGGATGTCTCTACCCCAGCATGTGGTGCTGCTAGGCCTCCAGCAGCCATGTCCATTAAGGCCTTCGCCAGGGCTAAAGCAGCAAAGACTACTAAAACAGTGCCTGTTAAACCCCCTACAACCAGGCCATCCTCTAGTTCTCAAATGCTTACTCTGGCAGAAGATTTAATTTCATTAATTAGAGGATCTCAAGTCTCACCCAGACAGGGCCTCTCAGCCCCCAGAGAAGAGACCTAGGGCAGAGCCCCCTGAGCCAGTGTCCTCTGATGAGTCTGCCGATGAATCAGACATAACTGATCAGCCAGAGGCTCCTTTCTCCAATTTTGAAGACTCTGATGCTGAAGAATCCATTCCAGCTGCTTCCCCACCAGAAGAATTCTCCTTTGGGGAAACCTTACATGCCATGCGAGAGCAGTTCCAATGGCAGCAACAGGATTTTTCAGACTCCAGAAAAGACTTAGGACCTTTCTGCACCTTCCACAGCACAGGCCCTTAGCTATACCTCCTGTTCTCTCTGTGGTGGATGATGCTTTCAATGATGTCTGCTCCGCACCAGATTCTTTACCTCCAGCCCCTGCCAAACCAGACAGATTTTACAGGGTGCCAGACACTCATCACCACCTTTACAAGGCCCCACTTGCAGACCCCGAAACTATATCCCAGGGTCCCAAGGCAGTAGCCGCGACCATAGCAAAAAACCCTATTCCTTCAGAAAGGGAAGCAAGGTCATTAGACAGATGGGGCAAAAAGGTCTACACTTCAGCTACTCTCTCAGCTAGAGCGTTAAATTGTCAGTTTCACATGATACAATACCAAGAGTTTATGCTTGATCAGTTAACTAAAAAACTAACCACTGATGAATATATTGATAAGAAATATGTATTAGAAATGGTAAATAACATACAACAGGTTAGTAACCATTACTTAAAATGTGGCTATGATGCACTGGAGGCTTCATTTAGATCAGCCATGACTGGCACAGTGATAAGAAGGCATGCATGGCTAAAGGAGCAAGCTCTTCCGGATCATGTTAAAGCTAAGTTGCTAGATGCTCCTATGGATAAGACAAGTTTGTTTGGTACACCTGCCCAGCAGGTTATGAAGAAAATGGAAGAAAAGGCAAAATCTGTTCAAACGGTTAAAGATTTCTTGCAGGTTCAGCCCCCAAGGTTTAGCAGGAACTGGCCTGCCAAAAATTGGTCCTTTCCTGACTCCACAAGATCTCAAAGGGGCAGGAATAGACGTTCCAGAGGCAGAAACCAATCCAGGGGAGGTGCCTACAGAGGACGACAGTGGCAAGGTAACAACAGAGGCACAGACACAACCTCTGCCACTACATCAACTCAACCACAGTGACTTAACCCTAAATCCGCCTACCAGGGAACAAATAGCAGCTCCTCTAGGCGGAAAATTAACCTTATTTTCAAAGAACTGGCACTATATAACAAAAGACAAGTGGATTTTACAAACCATAGAACAAGGTTACCGGTTCCACTTCCACACTTTACCAGTCAAGAGGAATGCCAAATCTACCTCCAAATCAAAAAACAGAGGCTCTACAACAGATAATGCAGTTAGCAAACATGAGAGCTGTGGAAAAAGTGCCAACAGCAGAGCAACGAAAGGGGTTCTACTCCAGACTATTCCTAGTTCCAAGAAAGGAAAAAAGTTGGAGACCAATTCTCGACCTGTCCGCCTTAAATACATACATCATTGTCCCAAAATTCAAAATGCTGACCCTACAGCAACTTCTTCCCATGCTGGGCAAGGAGTGTTGGCTGGTAACTCTAGATCTCAAGGAGGCATACCTGCACGTCCCCATTCGACCAATCTGCAGAAGATACCTCAGATTTCTTGCAGGATCAGAGCACTATCAATTCTCAGCATTGCCCTTTGGCTTATCTACTGCGCCCAGAGTATTCACAAAATGCCTGGCATCAGTAATCGCCCATTGCAGACTACAGGGAATTCAAATTTACCCATACCTAGACTGCCTGCTACAAGGGGACAACAAAAGCAAGCTGACAACAGATTTACAAAGGGTCATTTACTTGCTGCAAGCACTGGGATACACAGTCAATCTACAAAAGTCAAGGCTGATACCATCCCAAACAAGGACTTTCTTGGGCGCGGAATTGGACACAGTAAAACAGATGGCATTCCTAACTACAGAAAAACAAAAAGAACTTCCTCTTTACTTCTTGGCACTAACAAAACTGAACAAGTTAACAGCAAGAAAAGTACTGCAGGCCTTGGGCTTCATGGCATCATGCATAATCTTGGTTCCATTTGCCAGACTACATATGAGAAAACTACAGTGGTACCTAAAGAATTTATGGTCCCAACACAGACACAGCCTAGAAACAGAAATCCCATTAATTCCATGCTTAAAACAGGAGTTCCTATGGTGGGCTCAGGCATGCCAGTCAAACCCAGGGCTACCCTTTCGCAGATGTCAAGCAAGCCAGACCATCACAACAGACGCTTCAGACCTAGGATGGGGGGCCCACATGCTGGACAAATGCGTGCAAGGATTGTGGACACAGGATCAACTTCACCTGCACATCAACCTAAAAGAAATGCTGGCAGTAAAACTGGCAATCCAAAAGTTCAGACCATTTCTCAGAGGGCCAGTTGATAAGGACAGACAACACCACAGTCATGTGGTACATCAACAAACAGGGAGGCACTCATTCATACCCTCTATGCAGAATGACTTTGGAACTGTGGACCCTGGCACTCAGCTACAACATCCAGTTACAGGCAATATTTGTACCGGGAAAGGAGAATGCTCTAGCAGACATATTAAGCAGAACCACATCGGATGCCCACGAATGGAAGCTGCACCCGGACATCTTCAAGACCATCTCAAAGAAATGGGGAATGCCTCAGATCTATTTGCATCACCTACCAATCACCAGCTCAAAAAATTCTGCACAAGGACATTCCACCCACTAGCATGGAAAGTGGATTCGCTCTCCTTCAGCTGGAAAGGCCTAACAGCATATGCATTCCCACCTCTTCCCTTGATACACAAGGTATTACTAAAAATCAAGGAAGAACGTCCAAGGATAATCCTGATAGCTCCAAACTGGCCAAGACAACACTGGTACCCACTGCTGAGGAGCATGTCTCGGAACAATATGTGGCCAATACCCCTGATGCCTTTGATGTTAACTCAGAACAACTACAGCATCATGCATCCAAACCTAAAAACGTTGCAACTGACTGCATGGAACATCACATAGCAGCAGCTAATCCAGAACTTTCCCAAAGAGTTAGAGACATTATTCTTGAAGCACGCAGACCTTCAACAAGAAGAAACTATGCTGGAAAATGGAAAAGGTTTGTCATTTGGAGTACTGAAAGAGGAAAAGATGTGTCAAACATAGATATGCCTAACATTCTGGAGTACCTAGCCGAACTTCTTCATTCAGGCCTGTCCTACTCCTCCATCAAGATACATGCATCAGCTATTTCAGCAGAATACAGCTTTGATCCAACTGTTTTTTCTCACCCTTTGCTCAGGCAGTTCCTCAGAGGAATCAAGAATGTAAAACCTCCAAGGAAACCACCATTACCAGCTTGGGACCTAAACTTTGTGCTAGAAAAATTGACACTATCACCCTTTGAACCAGCAGCAACAGCAGACCTACAACACCTGTCATGGAAAACTGCTTTCCTACTGGCAATTACTTCAGCAAGGAGGGTTTCAGAACTACATGCCTTAATGGCAGTGCAACCCTTCCTAATCTTCCACCAAGATAGTGTCTATGAGAACTAATCCTACATTTATGCCTAAGGTGGTATCCAGAGTCTTTAAACCAGGCAATCCACCTACCTACCTTCTTTCCCAACCCACAAAACAGAGGGGAAAGAATATTGCATACCTTGGATGTACATAGACAGCTACGCTACTATTTGGACAGAACTAAAAGTAGCAGAAAGACTGACCAACTTTTTGTAGCCTATGCAACAGGAAGGGAAGGAAAAGCTATTTCCAAACAGACAATCTCCAAATGGATAGGAAATTGCATACGATTCTGTTGCTCCTTCCATGGAAAACCAATTCCACAGAACATAAGACCTCATTCTACAAGGGCAACAGCCACTACCACAGCCTTCTTACGAGGAGTGGCAACCAAAGACATTATTGAGGCGGCTACTTGGACCTCCGTGCATACATTTGCCAAGCATTATAATTTGCCTCTATATTCCAGATCCCGAGCAGGGTTTGCCACTGCTGTACTGCAAGGGATCCTAAACACACCATAATCTAGTTTTATCCTCCTCCCCTTGTTGGCTATGGTATTCTACCCAGTTGTTATGACTGCAGATGCATCCATGAAGGACATAGTACAGTTTTGTACCTACCATAAATGTAGATGTCCGAACTGGATAGCATCTGCAGTCAGGATTACCCTCCCTCCTTCCCCTCTGTGGTACTCCTAGGGTGTTTACCCTCCTAATAGCTAGCTAGTGGGGGGGAGTCTCTTATGGTGTATTTGTTTGTATATATGTACATACATGCTTACTTTTTGTGTTTACCTTCTATCCTTTTGGAAACATTGGCATTTATCCAAATTTTAGCCTTCCATGAGGGCAACTGGCATCTGGGGCAAGAAACACTGAGGAAAATGGCGTCGGCTGATGCCTTTATACCCGAAGACCAACAGAGATGACGTCGGGTGAAGTGCGACATCAGCCGAAGCCGGACCCGGACTTTGGAATCCGGCCGACTGAAGGGCTGCCTGACGACAGGACAACCCAGTTGTTATGACTGCAGATGCTATCCAGTTCGGACATCTACATTTATGGTAGGTACAAAACTGTACTATCCTACAGTCGCCAGTCTTATCTAAATTATTTTCGGCTCCAGCACAGTTGGCTCCGGAGCCCACCATAGTATCGGTTCCATTCCTTCCTCCTCCGACAACCTTGGTGTTGTCGGAGAGTGCTGAGTCGAGTGAAGTTCTTGGGTTGGTTCCGAGACCCCCCCCGCCAGTCTTTCGTTTCCGGCCTCAGCTCCAACCTTCTCTATTCCTTCTGCAGGTTTCGGTACTCGGCGGTCCTCAGTCGGGCCAGAGGGTGATGCATCGGGACCACTGACTTCGGTTCCCTTGGTGCTTCGGCTAGGGGAACCCCGACTTCGGTCATGGTTTTGGAGATGGGACCTTCCTCCGATTCAGGGGGACCCGCCTTCGAGGCTATGAGGAGCGCGCTGGCCAAGTCCTTGGTGACTTCACCCGAATCTGCTTCTCCCTCCCTGGACACTACGACTAGAGTTCCTGGTGACCCTCTATCTCTGGACAGCGGGGCTCCAAGGCCTGAGGATACCTCCATGTGTGGAGTCTGTGCCTGAAGAGCCTCCCAGAAAGAAGCTGTGTAAGAGGAAGCACCTGGACTCCCCAGATGTCTGTCACCTCGGACACCGACCTCGATGATGCAGAAGGGTCCCCAAAGTAGTCCTCTGATTTTTGTCTCGTTCTCAGACATCCTGGAGATCTTGAGACAGCGGGGCGACTGGCCATCCAAAAACCATTCTGAGGAGTCTGTCTTCCTCAAGGCCTTAGGAGCCCAGCCTTCCGCCTCTTGGGTGTCTCCACCCTTAGATGAATTGTTGGATCTTATTTGTCGAAGGGTGTGGGAACACCCTGACTCTGTGGAGCCAGTTTCTAGCCGTCCCAATAAATTCCTATTGGCACCTCCTGGGAAAGAGTTTTTGACCAAGGGAGTTCCTGTGGATGCCATGGTGGTGGCGTCTGCCACTCAGGACGTGGCAGAGGCTTCTACTTCCATCCATCCTCCTAATAAGGAGTCTAGGAGCATGAATAGGTATGGGAAGCGTACCCGGTCTTCAGCGACCTTTACTTTGCGGTCACTGAATTACTTGTCATTTTACGCGGCTCCAAAGGGATCTCATTAAAGAGTTGGGAGATACCCTGGCGGGTAACGTGCTTGAGGCGTTGACCCAGTCTGTTAATGTCCAGCTGTCTACCCTTTCTTCCATCGTCAACTCGTCCATGAGGCTCATATCTTATGCAGCCGAGGGGGCGGGTAGAGCAGCGAGTTCAGGTGTAGCCCTCAGGAGGCAAGCTTGGATGCGCTTGTGTCATTTTGTGGAGGCTTTCAAGTCTTTCACTGACGCCCCTTTCAACGGGTCCTCCCTTTTTGGACCCAAAGTGAAAGACACCCTCACGAGATGTGAGCAGATGGGTAAGACTTTGTCTGCCGTTGGGGCACGTTTTTCTCTCCCCACTAGACGTTATCCCAAGGCTCAGAGGGGAGGAAAAATGTGGTTCAAAAAGTCTCAAAAGTCTTCCCCTGCCCATCAGAGTGAACCCCCCCCCCTCCAGAGGCAGAGGAGGGGGAAATTACTCCGGAAGACGTCGCCCCAGAGGAGGCGGAGGCCCCCCGCAATACAGGAAACCGCAAATCCTTTCATGGCTCCTCCTTCCAGCATCCCTGAGGGATTACCCGAATGTGCGTCTCCGGAGCCAGTCGGGGGTCGTTTTTCGGAGCACCTTCAGGCATGGGAGTCCATCACTCAGGATCGATGGGGGCTTCGAATCATCGTCTGAGGTTGTACCATTCTCCCCCACCCATTCTCCCCCACCATCCAAAAGAATCCCGGATGTTCCACCCAGTCAACGGGATTAAGCAGCACTAGAAATCTCAAAGCTGATGATAAAAGGAGCCATCCAGTCAGTCCCCGCAGACCAGACCGGATCAGGAACTTACTCTAGGTTATTTTTGGTGCCGAAAAGAACAGGGGACTTGAGACCCATTCTGGATCTCAACCGTTTAAACCGCTTTGTGAAAAAGTCCAAGTTCCGAATGGTCACGTTACAATCCATTCTGCCCTTGCTGGAGAAAGGAGTATGGATGTGCTCCATAGATCTCAAGGACGCCTATTATCACATCAAGATAAAAAAGGCCTCCAGGCATCATTTATGCTTCCGGCTGGGAGCCAGTCATTTCCAATTCTGGGCCCTGCCCTTTGGTCTCACCACAGTCCTCAGGGTGTTTACCAAGTGTTTGGCAGTGGTGACTGCTCACCTGCGATGTCTAGGATTCTAGGTGTTTCCTTTCCTGACGACTGGCTCCTCACCGCCCCCACCAGGCATCTTCTTCTTCAAGCCATGAGAACCACCTTCAAATGGGGACGTCTGTTAGGCATTACCTTCAATTGGGCAAAATCTGTATTTCTGCCATCACAGCGTGTTGCCTTTATTGGCGCAGAGCTAGACTCTGTAGAGATGCGAGCATTCCTACCCTTAATCAGAATAAAGGTGTTTACAGGCTCAAGTTATGGCCTTATTGCCCCGCAGAAAAGCCCAAGCCAGAACAGTTCTGCAGTTACTGGGAACATTGGCGGCTACCATCCTTCTAGTCCCTCTTGCCAGGTTGCACATGCGAATATTTCAATGGCTCCTTTCGGCCCAGTGGTCATATCAGGATCTGCCCTTGTCCCATCCGGTTTTCATTACGGAGAGATGCAGACAAGATCTTCGTTGGTGGCTTCTCCTCTCCAATCTGAATCAAGGAAGATAGTTCATCTCCCCATCGCCGCAGTAACCACGGACGCCTCCCAGATGGGGTGGGGGGGACATTACCTGGGCAGGACGGTTCAAGGTACGTGGCAAGATCATGAGACTCACTTGCATATCCATGTTCTGGAGATGTGAGCAGTGCTGCTAGCATTGCAGGCACTCCACAGCTTTCTTCCCCAGGGAACTATTGCAATTCTTTCCGGCAATATGTCTGTTGTCTGGTATCTGAACAAACAGGGGGGAACCAAGTCCTATTCCCTTAGCAGGAAAGCCATGAGATTGTGGAACTGGGCTATCGCTTCCCAACGCTTTCTAGTGGCAACGCACATTCCGGGGAAGTCCAACGTGATTGCAGACACTCTGAGCAGAGCTATTCTGATGCCTCACGAGCGATCTCTGAACTATCGAGTGGCAACTCAGATATTCTCCAGGTGCTGTGACCTCTTTGCCAGTCCCCTCAATGCGAAGTGCAGAAATTATTTCACTCTAATCCCTCCTCAAGGGGAGCCGCCCAGGGATGCTCTAGTCCACGATTGGCCCTCCGGTCTGCTCTATGCCTTCCCTCCGGTCCCTCTCTTGCCAAGAGTGATTCAGAAGGCAATCTACGCGGGAAGCAGCATGATTTTGATAGCACCACTCTGGCCCCATCAAGTTTGGTTCCCCTTCCTTCAGAAATATGCTGTGGATGGGCCTTGGATCCTGGACCCAGCTCCAGACCTATTGACTCATCAATCGGGACAGCCTCATCCATCCCTCCGAACTCTCAGACTCGCTGCTTGGCTACTTCACTTTCTTCCTTAGTCAGACAGCATAACCTTACCCCGGAGGTACTACAGATTCTGTCCTCCTCTCAAGTCTTCTACTAGAAAGATTTACGCTAGTAAATGGAAGATGTTTGCTATTTTGGCTGAGCAGCGTGACCATAATACCCTCTTAGCCCCTGTGTCAGCAGTGTTGGATTTCTTGGAGACACTTTTTGGACAGGGTTCCGCTGTCTCCACTATAAAGGTTCAATTGGCAGTGATCTCTAATTATCATGTAGCTCATGAGCCTTCCCTCATGGGTCATAAGCTGTGTAAAGCCTTTCTAAATGGAGCCTGGTTAATTCGCCCCCCGATTTTGCAACCCGTTCTACCATGGGACTTAAATATGGTGCTCGGAGCTTTGACGTCTCCTCCCTTCGAACTGCAGCCACTTTCGAATTAAAATTCTTATCATGGAAGACTGCATTTTTGGTAGCCATTACTTCAGCTAAAAGGGTATCTGAGCTTCAAGCCCTTTCTGTCAAACCTCCTTATTTGATTTTTCACAACAACAGAGTATCTCTAAGACTAAATCCTTCCTTTCTCCCTAAGGTATCTTCTGCATTTTGTCTCCAACAGGCTATTGAGCTACCAGTCTTTTTTCCACAATTCTCCAACAAAGCAGAATACATATTTCAACAGTTGGATGTACGTAGACAATTGAGATTTTATTTGAATAGGACACAACAGGAGAGAAAATCAGACCAGTTGTTTGTGTCCTTTTCGGACAACAGAATTGGCAGATCTGTAACCAAGGCGACTATTGCTAGGTGGATTAGAGATTGCATCTCTTTCATTTATGCATTGAAGGGTAGGAATCTTCCCTTTCCAGTGATGGCGCATTCTACCAGGGCTATGGCAACTTCAGTGGCTTTTCACGCTAGGCTGTCCGTGGATGAGATTTGTGCAGCGGCTACTTGGACTTCTCCACATACCTTTATTTCTCATTATAAATTGGACATGGCATCTAGAGGTAATGCTTCCTTTGGTTCCACAGTGCTCAGGAGTGTTTTCCAGTGAGCCTCCCAGGATTTAGGTGCTAGGGATGCTGTCCCATCAGTATTGAATGTAGGCGAGATAGGATCACATTACTTCTCTTAGTTATGTACTTACCATAACGATAGATGTATGTGATCCATCTCGCCTACATTCTTACGTACCCGCCCTCCTTCCCCCTTCCTGTTGGATTTGGAGGAGACAAGTATTGTCTGATTTCCATGAGGATATTATTTTTTCTCTCCTCTTACACTTGTCTCTTGTGTGTTCTGTGGGTGGAAGAACGTGTTTGGGGCAAACTAGATCTGGGGTTTTGGGCATGGTGCATCCTGGGATATAGGGGTGGCCCAGCCAATGAGAGACTTTGTGCTAGTCAGAACGGCTGAGTCTGAGCCGATTCTCGGCTCCGAGCCCATCAGTATTGAATGTAGGCGAGATGGATCACGTACATCTATCGTTATGGTAAGTACATAACTAAGAGTTTGATTTTGCCCGACATTATTTTGGCAGAAAATTCAATTACACCATGCTGTCGGAAATTCCGACGACCGCAGTGCATAAAAAGGAAAAGGACAGGCATCTGAGGCCCAAAACTGATGACGAGGCCTCTTCTAGGCCGGTCGCCGGTTCTCCGGTTTTCAGCGAGGCGCCTACGCAGCCCCTGACGACTGCTTCCACAGACTGCCTCCGACTCCCACATGGAGCTGGCTGGGCCTTCAGACGCACTAGGTTTTCATCTTTCTGATCCTAACCCGACAGAGAGAACTGAAGTAGCTGAGCAAACAACCGCTACAGAGGGGTGTTTTCAGACCTACCCAGTTAACCATTAAACCCTCTGCTAAGTCTAAGCCCCCCTTAAAAGCAAAGAAACAGACAAAACTCTCTCTCCAGGACAGGCTTCCATATCCAAGAAACAAATGCTAAAAATGGCAGAGGACCTAATCACCCTGATCAGGGGGTCCCATCCCCCTCCTGATAAAAGGCCCAGACAGGATGCAGACTATGAATCTTCTGACCAGGTGTCCATTTCCTCAGACTCTTCCTCGGACCTAGGATATTCTTTACCCCCTTATGAGGATTCTGATGCTGAGGAATCAATTCCATCAGCCTCTCCGCCTGAGGATTACTCCTTTGGGGACACCTTACATACCATGAGGGAACATTTCCATTGGGAAAGCCAGGATTACTCAGAATCCAAGAAAAGGCTCAGGCTTCCTTTTATTGCCTCAACACAGACCCCTTGCTATCCCGCCAGTTTTAGATATCGTGGATGATGTGTACACTGAATCCAGTTTAAACCCTGACTCCTTACCCCCAGACCCAGTTAAACCTTATAGATATTAGAGTCCCTGACTCTCACAAATGTTTGTACAAAAGCCCTATTGCTGACCCTGAAACTATTTGTCAGGGACCCAAAGGGATTAAGGCCTCAACAGCAAAAAAACCCAGTTCCCTCTGACAGAGACTGCAGAGCATTAGACAGATGGGGAAAGAAGGTATATACGTCTGCAACTTTAGCAATGAGAGCCTTGAATTGCCAGGTTCATATGCTAAAATATGTGCAATTTTTGATGTCTCAGTTGAAACAAAAGATGCTTCCAGATTCAGATCCTCAAAACAGTGCAAGAAACTTCTCTGTGTGGAAGATTTTCAGTCCATATATTTCTAGTTAATCACTGTATATTAATCGGATCAGACAGTAGTAGTAGAAGTAGCGAACGTAAACTTGTCAAGTCAAAAAGTAATAATAGAAAATATATAATTCTACAGCATTGCTAAGTATTCGAAAGTAATCCAAGCAAGGCAGGCAGTCTGTTTCCAGTTGAAAATCCTTTAAGTACACAGACAAGCGATCCAAGTAAAACAAAAATAGCGTAATAATTTCCTCACAAGCTTTCTAAAAAAAAATATATATATATATATATATGTCATTTTTGAACTTTAGCGCAAACTAGGACATTTACCCTACAACTACAAGTGAAACCTTTCCTTGGGAAGTGCTTTGAATGTATGTATTGATACTGTAACTGATATATCAATGTTAACACTTTAGTAGATTCTCAGGTAGCCTATCCAGCAGCCAGACCCCCCCCCCCAGTTCTCCCTTCTTTCTTGTACATTATCCACTTTACCCTGAATACTCTATCCATATTCCCTCCTAGACCTTCTATCCTAGCAGGATACCTCTCCCCTGCTATATACTTGCTGACCACTAGGCGCCTCAGTACTTTAACTTTCAGATTCACTAACTTTCCACACTGTATTTTCTAACCCACCTCTGTATCCTTACCCCCATTAACTCTGTTCTACACTGTATTTTCTAACCCACCTCTGTATCCTTACCACCATTAACTCTGTTCCCAGTTTTTCTTGGGTTCACCTATATATTAACTCTTACTGTCCAAAGACATCCTTATTACTGTCTTCCCCTGTTTCTTCCTGAATTTCTTCCTTTTAGCCTCCTATTGTCTACTTTCTCCTACCTTGAGACCTACCTACAGAGTCTTCCTCTTCACTAATTGTCTTCAGCCTTCGTCTGCTCTCGTGTCTAACCAGCTCCGTTCGCCCTTCGGGCTCACTCCGCTTCTCACCCTACCCCCAAATCCCACCCACCCCTAGGGCTCCTACATTTATTCCTCCAGTTACCACACCCCCTACTTACTCATACCAATCATACAAAGCTAATCTAGAACACTCCCACCCCTATTATACACATCCTACTTACCAATTACCTAATTCTCTCCTCATCCTCTAACTCCTCTTCACTTACTATTATTTCTCTTTCTCTACCACATTCAACTTCCGCAACTATGCACACTGTATGGAACCCATCTTTTATGCAAATATTAATTAGTATTTCACTTTTAACTCCTCTAGCATCTACCTATATCTTAACATCCTATGAATTACCTTTGCACTCTACCCTTAACCTTCCCTCCCCCCACACCTCTACATCAATAAAACCTTTTTCTGTAACATTCCGAAATCTCACCTACAAGCCCAACTACCTACAAGCCAAATACCACAGGCTATCCCACATTATATATCAAAACCAAAAAAATAGAAAATCATTTGACTATTTTTGGAAACCTCTACAACCCAAGCACTCAACACTCCCCCACACACTATTGGATGGAGACATTCATCCAAACCCTGGCCCACAACATTTCCAGATCACTAGAAACTACAACAATAACATAACTAGCCCTGATCCATCGAACAAACCTACCAATTCTCTCACTATAGCCCATCTTAACATACGTAGTATATGCAATAAAACTTCGCAAGTCCATGCCCTGCTAGATATCAAACAATTTGACATACTCTGTCTATCAGAAACATGGCTAAAACCTAGCATCAAAGACAATGAAATCTCTCCACCTGGGTATAATATCACTAGACTTGACCGCTCGTTAAAAAAAGGAGGAGGTGTAGCAATTCTCTATAAAACACAACTACAAATAGTACCTTAAATCTGGACCTTCCCATAACCAATAGTGCCGAAGTTATTTGCTCTAAGCTTCAGGTCAACAAAAGAAAAGCCATATACATAATTTGTATGCATCTTCCCCCAGGGAGTAACATTTACACTCTTGAGAATATCCTCAGTTGGCTCTCTACTAATCTCCCTCAAGAAACGTATATCTTAGGAGACCTAAATATTAACTGGAATTCCTGTAATAATTCTAACCCTACCTCCCACATAAACCTACATGGCTTCTCACAACTAATTACCTGCCCAACCAGAACTAATAAAAGAAATAACAAGGATACTATTCTAGACTGGATACTCACTAACACCCCCCAATACATCTGTAAAACAGACTCTCTTCCTGGTGATCTAAGTGACCACTCTTGAACTTATATTATTAGACATAAAACCAACCTAATTGTTCAGAACACAATCAGAACAATACGTTCTAAAAAGCAATTTAACTCCGAATCCTTCCTGACAGAACTAAGACTATGTAACTGGTCTCCTCTAAAAATTCTTCTTCTCAATGATGCAGTAAATTATTTCAATTCCACATTCTTTGCTGTACTTGATCAGCATGCACCATTACGTACTATCAGAGCCAAAGCCAAACCTGCACCCTGGCTGACCAATGATACTAGACAAAAAATCTCTATCAGAAACAAAACCTGGACTAAATGGCGTAACACTAAGAGCCTAGCTGACCGTCAAATATTTAAAGAATGCAGAAATAGTACAAAAAAAGCCATCCTGACAGATAAAAAAAAACTACTACCTTCATCTACAACAAGCATCCAATAAGGAACCTAAAAAATTCTGGACCAGCATAAATAAACTTCTATCCCCAGGGCAATCTACAACACCTGACCCACAAGACTCCAACCCTGATAATCCTACACAAACAGCTAATGCTTTCAACTCTTTCTTCACAAGTAATATTCAAACTCTTGCTAGTCACCTATCTCCTGATACCTCTAAGCTAACACCTACTTTTGCCAATCCACCCCCACTTTTAATCTTCAACCTATCCCTACTTCCTTTATCTCAGCCTTACTTCAAAAACTTAAACATACCACCCCCTCTGCTGACAATCTCCCTGCTGAATTCCTCCAAATAGGAGCTAAAGCCCTTGCCTATCCCATTTCTATCTTGATCAATAGATCTATTAATGAAGGAACTATCCCTTCAGTCTGGAAGATATCTCATATCCCACTACACAAAGGGGGAAGCTCTAGGGACCTCTCTAACTATCGACCTATAGCACTATTATCCCCCATTGCTAAACTTTTAGAAAAATGTATCCATAAGCAACTGCTAAACCACCTCCTACAAAACAACATACTTGCCAATTGTCAACATGGTTTTAGACCTTCCCATAGTACCACCACCGCACTGCTTTCATTTACAAACTCCATTAACCTTAATAGCAATGAAAATAGCCTTTCATCTGCACTTTTTATTGACTTATTTAAAGCCTTTGATATGGTGAACCACCAACTACTTCTGCATATTCTGACTTCTCTATCACTTGATACTCCTGCCATTACTTGGTTTAAATCTTACCTTGATAACCGACAACAGGCAGTACTTTGGAAAAATTCATTATCTGATCATCTTCCCATCTCTCTTGGGGTGCCACAAGGCTCCATCTTAGGCCCACTACTTTTCTCAATCTTTATCAATGACCTACAACTAGCTATACCAAATACAAACTGTATTCAATATGCAGATGATTCCACCATTATCTGTGCAGCTACCTCTCAAACTGAACTCCAGTCCCTGACCCAAAAACCTTTAACACCGTAGAACAATGGTTCTCACATCGCTGCCTACTACTTAACCCTAAGAAAACTAAACTGCTTCTCTTTGCACCAACATGAAGGCACATACCCTTACACTTCACTATCACATCCAATGACAATACCATCATTTCTCCAGATCCCACCACTAAACTACTAGGAATAACAATAGACAACAACCTTAACTTCGACAATCATATCAACTCTACCATAAAATCAGTAAATAAAAAGATTGGAACACTCTACAGAATCAAACCCTTCCTCACTCTACTCGCAAGAACCACATTAGCTAGGACTCACCTTATCTCTACTTTGTTATATGCATCCCCCATTTACACCAATCTATCCAAGAAGAACCTCAATAAGTTAGAAATATCTTGCAACAATATTGCTAGATTTGCTATAGGAGCCCCTTTAAAAACACATCACTGCCTAAATCTAAAACAACTAAATTGGCTAGAACTTCCTACTCAGCTAAAACTTCAACTCATTATAGCCCACAAAACCCTGCACCAACCCCTTAAAACTCCAATACTCTCTTGCCTCATCAAACCTTATTTTAATCAAAAACAACTACGATCTTCAAACAAACTATTAATCAAAACTACCATAGCCAATAACACTGCAGGTGACTGCCTGTTCTCAAACTATGTTGGGAAACGTATGGAACAAACTACCTTCAGATATCTCATCTCTGACTTCTCTCCCACTTTTCAAAAAGAATCTGAAACTGCATCTCAATACCAAATGGCTATGCCCCTGTAGTAACCCAGACTAATACTATTTTCTTCCTACCTTCTGCAGACTACATTTAAATAGGCTCCATCTGTTCTCCAACCTTGTTGGAATTTACAGTATATCTACCCGTTGATGGCTCATCCTACACCTCTCCCTCACTTTTTGAACCAACTCCACAGTCTCAAGTAAATAAGCCTATGTACCACACAGTACTTCTTTAAATAACTGATGTCCTTCTAACTCTACATGTGACTGCCTGATCCCTAACTCTTTTATAAACGGAACAAGACAAACTCCATCTTTCCATTTTTGTCCTCCTTCCCTTTTGTTCTGTCACACCACTTCTTTCAGCTTTTATAAACTATATAGTTTATGCAATGATTTCTTTTTGTATTATATTACTGTTTTGTAATGCAAATTGCAAAAAAAAAATATATATATATATATTTTTTTAATTACTATTTACTGTTAATTTCATATTTTTTGTAAGATCTGCTAAAACCATGTAATCATTGGAGCTTTTCTCCCCGGGCCATATATATATATATATATATATATATATATATATATGTATGTATGTATGTATGCATATATATATATATATATATATATATATATATATATATATATATATATATGTATATATATATATGTACTTTTTATCAGGCATGGAAGTGGTTTATTGTGCTGTAAAACAGTGTTATTGGTACACATGTTAAATTCACATCCCTTCCCCCATCAGTGTGACATTCCGAGCTGGTCCTGCCCTACCTAGTAGCTGTCATAATAATATATTTGGTTAAATAAGATGCACCATTAAAGTACATTAGAGCTATATATTATGACCACTACTAGGTTGGGCAGGACCAGCTTGAATGTCACACTGATGGGGGAAGGGATGTGAATTTAACATGTGTACCAATAACTCTTTGTTTTGCAGCACAATAAACCACTCCCATGCCTGATAAAAAGTGTATATGTATATATGTGTGTATATATATATATATATATATATATATATATATATATATAAAAATTTAGAAAGGTTGTGAGGAAATTATTACTCTATTTTTGTTTTACTTGGATCGCTTGTCTGTGTACTTAATAAAGGATTTTCGACTGGAAACGGACTGCCTGCCTTGCTTGGATTACTTTCGAATACTTAGAAAATATATAATTCTACAGCATTACTATTACTTTTTGACTTGACAAGTTTACGTTCGCTACGTATCGGTTCATAGGTTCATACTAGGCTATCTGCCCTAGGGCATTTATAAGCCTAGCCAGAGTGTGTTTGGCTTTCGCCACCCATTTTAAATTTAATTTTGCTATGCCCTTTTTCAAGGTTAGTATACTGTGCCTTTGTCCAACAGTGACACAGAAGTGATACCTGGGGTAAAACTGCGATCTCCCATCCACTCATAAAGATTCCTCTTGAAGAGAGTCAATGAGGGACTCTGCCTAACCTGGACTGGGATTTTATTCCAGAGTGAAGGGGAGCCTATGGGTTATGAATCTGTCCCCCCAGCATGTCCTATTTATTTCAGTGCTGAGGTTCAAGTCTCTCGAGCTCGATGGGATTTGGATTTTCTGAGGTGCAGCATGTCCATTAATTCTGGGTTGGACATGGCTTTATACGTCAGGCACAGATCGCCTCTGAGAAGGCGGTATGCCACTGAGTAGAGCTGGAGTTTCTTTAACCGGGTAGCATATGTTTGAGCCCTTTGATCCTCTTGGTGAGGTACTTTTGGGGTCTTTCCAGTTGCTGCAGGTGTCTGGTAAGGTACATCCCAAGAGGGGCATTGTACTCAATTATGGGCCTGATGAGGGATGAGTAAAGAGGCACGATGACCTCCACTGATCTAGATGTGAATTCCTTCATGATTAGGTGGGCTATATAAAATGTTCTTCTAACCACTTTGGCCACGTGGTTGTCAAATGAGAGATTGCTATCAACTTGGGTCCCCAGGTCCCTAATTACTTCTTCTGTACTTAATGGATTACCACCTATGTGGTAATTTGTGGGCACTTTTGTTTTGCCAAAGGGGATGACTATACACTTTTTGGCGTTTAGCTTGAGGCCATGGCTCTGGTACCAGTTGTCTGTTTCTATGAGGCCCTTTTGGAGGATGCTTGTGTCGGCTGGAGAGTCTATTATGGCGCCCAGTTTGCAATCATCTGCGAACTTGGTCAGCCACAGTCCTTTCCTGTTGGCCTGTACCTCTGAGAAATATATACCGAACAAGAGAGGTCCCAGGACTGAGCCTTGTGGGACGCCACTTGTAACTGGTTTGGAGTCTGACATGGCTCCAGCAATTCTAACCATGTGGGTTCTGTCCTTGAGCCAGTCTGCAACCCATCTAGTGACATAGGGGTTTATATTTAAGCTGGTGAGCTCATCTATAATGCCCGAGTGGGGTATTGTATCGAAGGATTTTGCAAGGTTCATGTAGGCTGTGTGGACCACCTTCCCCTCGTCAATGGCCTTGGTGACTGTTTCAAAGAAATCGACCAGGTTTAAGAGGCAGGATCTGCCCTTAACAAAGCCGAACTGGGTAGGATCCAGTGTCTGTAGGTCCCCTATCTTTATTTATGAGGTCCGTGATGATCCTTTCCATAGCTTTGCAGACCAAGCTAGTCAGGCTTATGAGGCGATAGTTTCCATTATCTGTTGAGGCACCACCTTTGTGAAGAGGGACCACTGTTGCTGTACGCCACTCTTTGGGTACATATCCTGTAGTAAGGCTGAGATTGAACAGTAGTTTTATGTTTGGGTTTAGCTCTTCTTGGAGTTAATGTGGGATGCAGCCCGGGACACCTTTCTGGTCCCATTGTTGCTGTGTTTTTTGCTTTGGAGAGGGCGGCTCTTACCTGAGCATCTGAGATATCAGGGGGGCAGCACTCTGATGGATAGATATTTGCCCTTTTGGTGGGGAGGGGGGGTAGAAGTTTGCGCTGTACCTGTCATCTAGGATGTTGGCAATGTCTGTGGGTTCGGTGTATTTTTTTGTCATTTTGGACTAATTCTGAGCATATCTGGGAATTCCCACCCAGGTTCCTAACATAACTAAAGAAAGCCTTGTGATTATTCTTGGTGTCCTGTGCAATTTTTCTGTCAAAGCTGGCCTTAGACGATTTCATGAGTGCCCGTAGTTTTTTGCTAATACTGATCAGAGATGCCTTCCCTTTTTGGGATTTTGCTCTATCATGTAGTAGCTTCCTCCTTCTATTGTATAGTTTATGGCTGGGGTCCACCAGACAGGACGTCTGCCTTTGGAGGATTGGGTCTTGGTTTTATTTGGGATTGCATGATCCATGCATTCCTGAAGGTGTTCATAGAATGCGTTTATAAAGGATTCTGCAGTCTGGGCCATATTTTCCACAGGCCCGGGGGCTTTGAAGGATTCCACCTCAGTTTTGAGGAGTGTGAAATTTGCTTTAGAGAAGTTTTTCACTGTGGTTTTCTGGTCAGGGGGTGGGGTCTGGATGTGAATATCCAGTGAGATTAGTTTATGGTCTGATCTTACCAGTGAGGGATACACTTCTGGTCTGGAGCATAGAGTCCCCATGTTGGTGATGATCAGGTCCAGTATGTTTTCCCCTCTTGTGGGAGTGGTAACAAGTTGTTCATAGCATTTGAGTTTATAAATTCTAGGAACCTTTGGGCTAGGGTGTTGGAGCTAGAGTAATGCTCCCAGTCTATTTTTGGGTAGTTGAAGTCGCCCAATATAATGGTGTTTGGAGAGACCTTCATATTTTCCAGTGTTCTCAGGAAGGCCAAGTGGGGTTCCTGGGTTTGGGAGGGTGGTCTGTAGCAGGCTATAAACTGGAAGGCAGTTTTACCCACTGTTAGTTGCACATGGATAGTCTCTGATGCTTCGTGCTGTGCCACCAATCTGGAGGTGTGGGTATCTTTGACGAATATTGATACTCCCCCTCATTTTGTGGTTCGGTCCAAGTTTTGGGGCCGGAAAGCATGTTATGAGGTATAACCTGGTAGTGCTGGGGTGCTCTCAGGAGCCTTGAACCAGGTTTCTGTTACTGCACAGATATCTATGTTCTCCATGCTAAGGAGAGTTTTGAGTGCGTGCATCTTGAGGTTTAGACTTCTGGTGTTGAGTAGCATTACTCTTGGTTTCTTATCCCATGTGATACCTATGGAGGTGGGTTTGTCTTTTGAGCCTTGCCTAAAAAGGCACTATGGAGATAGCAAGAGCCTTTGCCAATATCCGAAAGCCCAGGGGTGATAGGTGCAAGCCGTCCCTAGCGAAGCATCGTGGCTTGTTGAGCATGTCATCCCAAGCTGACAGGCATTGGATCCCCTTTGAATGACACCAATACTTAAGCCAGTTGTTGAAATTGATCATCTTGTCTTCATATTGTGGCATCATTCTTGGTGAGGGTAAGATGCTACTGAAGGTCAGGGTCATACCGGCCTGGGCTACATGCTCAGAGCTCCTCTGTCTCTTTTCATGTAGTCCAGGGAGGTACGTCTCAGGTCATTCACACCAGCATGGACAATGACCGAGTCATATTTGTACTTGCCTTGGAGTGACCTGAGTGCTTGTGTTATGTGGTGGATCCTAGCACCCGACAGGCAGCTCACCGTGACCTTGTTCAGCCTGGTGAGCGGGACGTCAGTGTGCCTGACTATAGTCACCTATTACAAGTGTATCAGGTGTGTTGTTTAGCCTTAAGGGCTGTGGCTGTTCAGCACACTGGCTTTGTGAGCTATGTGTTGCACGTGTTTTGTTTTGGGGTAGCGGTTGCTTGGGTGTCTGCTTTGGAGGTCTCTGCTGCTTAGGCAGATTTTTATTTAGAGCCTCCGAGTATGTTTTTGTGTGTTTGTGTTTGGTTTGCTGTGTCGTGGTAGGACTATGTGAGACTGGAATTGTAGTGAGTGTGGATGTTCTTCATCTCGCATTGCTGCAGTCATAACCTGTGGGTAGTCTGCTGTCCTCGGTCGGCCCGAATACCAAAGTATTAGGCTGGCGTCAGTCATGGGCGCTCAGATCTGACGTCAGTGCGTCATGGTATTAAAGCGCATGACCGACGTCATATCCTCAGTCTTTTTTGCCGCATGGTCCGAAGCAGAAGCAGCGTTTGCAAGTGCCGTTCGGCGTTCTGAAATTTTCGTATTCTGAGTTTCAGACCGAAACCAAGTTGGGCTAAGTACCCCGTTGGGGAATATTTTTGTTTTTTCTTGCCTCAGTTTATTCCGGATTTCAGAAAAAGTGAATAATTGTATTTCTTGTGGGAAACAGATACCGCATAGGGATTACCACTCTCTCTGTATTCCTTGTTTGGGGCCTGAGCACGACGTAGTCGGGTGTCGCTTCTGTGCTAGATTTAATAAGCGCACCATTAAACGTAGGTTAGATTGCGCTAGGCTTGTCTTCGGTAAGCGGTGTAATTACAATATGCTGTCGGATCCTCCGACGCCCGCTACTGCTAAGAAGCGCAAGGAAAAGTCGTTAAGGTCCAAGCAGGATGAGTCGTCCGTTCCGGACGCCGGTTCTTTAGAAACTACGGTGGAATCTGTAGATCCGGCCGAGGTTTCTGTTGAGTCTCAGGGGGAGCCGTTAATTTTACAAGATGTGGCCTCTCAGGAGTCAGGTCAGGCTGAGGGGGCCTCTCAGGTTGCTGTACTCCCCTCTTTGCCTAAGGTGGTTAGGCCTTCTCCTTCTATCTCTAAGGTATCTTCCAAGGTCAGGCCTGGTTTGCCTTCCTCAGGTGTCAGTCCTAGTTCTGCAGATTCTGTGCCTAAAAAACACATGCTTAAAATGGCAGAAGATTTGATTTCCTTAATCAGGGGTTCTATGCCCCCTCCAGATAAGAGGCCTAGAGTGGAGCCAGAGGTGGAAAGTTTGGAACAGGCTTCAGATTACTCAGAGTCTTCGGCTGAAGACATTCAGGATTTTCCTCCTTATTCAGATTCAGACGCAGAGGATTCCAGTCCTTCTGCTTCCCCTCCAGAGGATTTTTCTTTTTCAGAAACCCTGCATTCTATGAGGGAACATTTTAAATGGGAAGGTCAGGATTTCTCAGATTCCCGAAAGAGGCTTAGGGAATTTTTGTTTTTACCACAACATCGGCCTTTGGCTATACCTCCTGTTTTGGATGTGGTTCAGGATGTTTTCTCTGAGGCCTCTCTTAATCCAGACTCTTTGCCTCCTGCGCCTGTTAAGCCAGATAGATATTACAGAGTGCCTGAGGCTCATAAATATCTGTATAAGAGCCCTAGGGCTGATTCAGAAACTATTAGCCAGGGACCTAAGGGGGTCAGGGCTTCTGTTGTAAAGAATCCAGTTCCTATGGATAAATATTCTAGAGCTTTGGATAGGTGGGGTAAAAAAGTGTATACCTCTTCCACTCTAGCAATGAGGGCTTTAAATTGCCAGTTTCATATGTTGAAGTACCAGAATTTTCTCCTTACTCAATTAAAGTCTAAGGTAGATGCTTTGGCAGAGGGCATAGAGTGTAAAGAATTACAGGATTTGGTTCATGCCTCTGATCAGGTGGGTAAGCATTCTTTGCAATGTGGTTTCGATGCTTTACAGGCTTCTTCCAGGGTGGCTGCCACTGGATCAGTTATTCGCAGGCACGCCTGGCTTAAGGATCAGAACTTGTCAGAGCATGTTAAAGCTAGAATTTTGGATGCTCCTTTGCAGAGTTTTGTTTGGTACTCCTGTGGAGTCTGTCTTAAACAAAATGGAAGACAAGGCTAAGTCTATGCAGACTGTTAAAGATTTTTTGCAGGTGCAGCCCCCTAAGTTTAGCAGAAATTGGCCTACTAAGGGTTGGGCTTATCCTTCTGATTTACAGTCTAGGGGTAGATCTAGACGTGGTAGGAGCAGAGCTCAGGGTACTTTCAGGCCTAGAACGTGGAGTTCCCCTGCACAATCTACAGGTGAGGGCAGGGGCCAGTCCTTTCGTAAACAGGCCCAATGACCTGCATCTTCAGCTGCCAGATCCTTCCTGTCTGGCAGCTCCTTTGGGAGGAAAGTTGGCACTCTTCAAGCAAAACTGGCTTTTAGTCACCCAGGACAAATGGGTGTTGGACATTATAGACCGAGGCTACAAGTTTTATTTCCACACATTGCCTCCTTTCAAAGGCAAGCCAGACGTTCCTCCTCAGCAAAGGGTAGAGGCTCACAAACAAATTTCTTTACTTCTTCAAATGGGGGCTATACAGCAGGTCCCTCCGTCAGAAGTGGGCCTAAGATTTTATTCTCGCCTGTTTCTTGTACCAAAGAAAGGGAACACTTGGAGGCCAATTTTGGATTTATCTATCCTCCACACATACCTGGACATTCCAAAATTCAAAATGTTGACGTTGCAACAACTTCTGCCTCTGTTAGGCAAAGATCACTGGATGGTAACTCTGGATCTCAAAGAGGCTTATCTTCATGTTCCTATCAGGCCCAGTTGCAGGAGATTCCTGCGTTTTCGGGCTGGGACTTTACATTATCAGTTCTCTGCATTGCCCTTTGGCTTATCTACTGCGCCCAGGGTGTTTACAAAGGTTCTGGCTCCAGTAATAGCCTTCTTAAGGTTAAGAGGAGTACAAATTTATCCTTATTTGGACGATTGCCTGATTCTTGCTCAAGACAAAAACAAGCTACTTCACCATCTACAGTATGTTATGGCAGTGTTAAGGTGCCTAGGGTATTCTGTGAACGAAACAAAGTCCAGTCTAGTACCCTCTCAGGAAATGTGCTTTCTGGGTGTGAGACTGAATACAGCTTCCCAGATGGCTTTTTTGACCCTGGACAAACAAAGAAACCTTACTCTTTACTTCCAACAATTGTCTCTACGGTCCAGGCTGACTGCAAGGACAGTCCTTCAAGCCTTGGGGTTCATGGCATCTTGTATTCTGGTGCTTCCCAATGCCAAACTGCATATGAGGAAGCTACAATGGTATCTCAAAAATGTATGGACACAACACTGCCACGATCTGGACACTGTCATTCAGGTAATACCTTGCATTCAAAAGGAATTTTTGTGGTGGGCTCAGGAATGTCACCTAAACAAGGGACTCTCTGTGACCCGACCAGAGGCGAGTCAGATCTTAACGACAGATGCCTCGGACAAGGCTTGGGGAGCTCACCTCAATGGAAAATGGGTTCAAGACACGTGGCCTGTCAGACTTCAACATTTACATATCAACTTGAAGGAGATGTTAGCAGTCCAATTTGCATTAATGGCTTTCAAGGATCTACTTCACCCAGGACAAGTGTTGATTCAAACAGACAACACAACTGTCATGTGGTACATCAACAAGCAAGGGGGAACCCATTCGTACCCTCTTTGCAGGCAAGCTATGATTTTGTGGGAGATTGCTCTGTTTGCACCTCACTCTTCAGGCAAGGTTTCTGCCAGGAGCACAGAACTCCTTAGCAGATGTTTTGAGCAGACAGCTGGTGGATCCCCACGAGTGGTAATTGGATCCTCATGTATTTTGACAGTGATATGGGGGACTCCAGACATAGATCTGTTCACTTCTCCACTAAATTTCCAGTTGCCAAAGTTTTGCACAAAGATGTTTCATCCAACAGCTTGGAAAGTGGATGCTCTATCATTCAGTTGGAGCAATCTTCACGTCTATGCCTTTCCTCCTCTGCCTCTCCTTCCCAAGGTGCTCTTGAAGGTCAGACAAGACAAGCCCTCCATGATTCTAATAGCTCCAGATTGGCCTCGACAGCACTTGTATCCTCTGCTGAGGAGTTTAGTACGGGAGCCCCCTTGGCCTTTGCCTTCAATTCCACACCTATTGTCTCAGGCGGGCAATCATTTCCTCAATGTCAGGGTTCAGTCCCTGCATCTAACAGCCTGGCATATTCTGTTTTAGAACCTGGAGGGTCGCAGCTTCCTCAACAAGTTTTGAATGTTATTTTGGAGGCCAGAAGGCCTAGTACAAGGAAAGTTTATGCTGATAAATGGAGGAGATTTTTTATTTGGAGCAAAGCAAAGAGCTTTGATGGTTCCAGGCCTGATTTGAGTGTTTCTCTTCAATATCTTAGGAATTATTAGACCAGGGTTTGTCTTTCTCCTCTGTAAAAGTTCATGCTGCAGCCATTTCTGCTCACTATGACTGTGACCCACCATTATTCTCTCATCCTTTGTTTAAGCAATTCCTTAGAGGGGCAAAGAACATAAGACCCCCACGTAGAGCTCCTACTCCTTCCTGGGATCTCAATTTTGTGTTGGAAAAACTTACTTTACCTCCTTTTAAACCTGCAGCTACGTCTGAGTTAAAGTTTTTGTCTTGGAAGACTGCTTTTTTGTTGGCCATTACGTCTGCTAGAAGGGTATCTGAATTACAGGCTCTTATGGCAGTTGAACCCTTCTTGATTTTTCATAAGGATAGGTTATCTCTGCGTACTAACCCTACTTTTATGCCCAAAGTGGTTTCAAATGTGGCCTTGAACCAATCTATTCATTTGCCTACTTTTTATGCTGATCCCCAAAATAAAGGGGAGAAAATTTTGCACACTTTGGATATTCACAGGCAGTTGCGTTATTATTTGAGCAGGACTAAAGGGTTCAGACAGTCTCAACAGTTATTTGTTTCTTTTGCTTTGGCCTCTCAGGGAAAACCTGTTTCAAAACAAACTATTTCTAAGTGGATTGGCCATTGTATTGCTTTTTGTTATTCTCATCATGGTAAGGAGATTCCGGCTGGAATCAGACCTCATTCCACTAGGGCTACTGCCACTTCTATTGCTTTTTTAAGGGGTGTAGCTACTAAAGATATTTTGGAAGCAGCTACTTGGAGTTCAGTGCACACTTTCTCTAAACATTACCATCTCCCTCTTTATTCCAAATCTAGGGCTGGATTTGCCACTGCAGTCTTACAGGGCTTATTAGCAGCTCCCAATGCTTTACGATTTTGCCAGCCTCCCTTTACCTTTGCTTTGGGATTCTACCCACAGGTTATGACTGCAGCAATGTGAGATGAAGAACATAGTACAGTTTTGTACCTACCATAAATGTAGATGTTCGAAGATCCACATTGCTGCAGTCCACTTTACCCTCCCTCCTTCCCCTCTGTAGTTTGGAGTGGTTGTATGGTTTGGGTGGTACATGCTGTTTGTACATGGGTTTTGGCTGTGGCCTTTCTTTTTAGGGCCTTCTGACATCTGGGGCAAGAAAAGACTGAGGATATGACGTCGGTCATGCGCTTTAATACCATGACGCACTGACGTCAGATCTGAGCGCCCATGACCGACGCCAGCCTAATACTTTGGTATTCGGGCCGACCGAGGACAGCGGACTACCCACAGGTTATGACTGCAGCAATTTGGATCTTCGAACATCTACATTTATGGTAGGTACAAAACTGTACTTTTCCTTCTCCTCCTGACTGGTTACGCCCGTACTGAGTTGAGAGCTTAGCCTCCAGTTTGGCTATATGGTTGCATCTCTCACATGTGTTGGAATTTGTTGGGAGGAGGAGAGGGTTGTCTGTGTACATGAGGCAGTTGTAACATTGCCTCAAGATTCCCAGATTCACCAGCTGGACCGGAGAGGAGATTGATAACTGACCTTTGGACATGCTAGAATAGTATTGGGAATTCCTTTATAATTGAAAAAAAGGGCCAATGGTACAAGGTACTCAAGGGGAGTTTGTGAGGGTGTAGTGCTTTTAATTTTTTAATGCTGACTTAGTGAGCAAGTGCCAGGTAACTTAAATGCAAAACTGACAAACAGTAACTTTCTTTCAAGTGAAACAAGGAAATAAGTACAGTAAGCAATGTAGTTATCACTAGGGATCCACAGAAGTGCTGAAAAGCCGCGTTTTTAGGTGAAATTTGCATTTCGGGGAAATCACGAGCAAACAAGCATACAAACAAAGCTAGATTCAGTAGGTCTGGAACCAGAAATTCCCAGCTCAGAAGGGCAGAGTCCAGCCTCTCCTCCCACAAGAGTGCAGACCACGAACCTTCTTAATGTAAAATAACTGGCCTGAAGCCCAAGTGCTTAAACCAGAACTAATACACTTTTAGAATAACAGACACTGAGCCCTCAATCAGCAGTTCCCAACTTGGAAGGATGTAAGCTACCTGTCCTGCCACCACAGTGCAGGCCGCAAACCTTCCTAATGTAAAACAGCTGGTCTGAAGCCCAAGTGCTTAAACTAAAAGGCTTAGAATGAGTTACACCAAGCAGTAATAAATACAATTGAGTACTTTTAAGATGACGCAAAAGCAAAATAAAGTAGGAAGAAACACAAATACAGTAAAAGCAGAAGTGGAAAGAGAGAAAGGAGAGAGAGAAATGAGTAGCAGAAACTAAGCTGATTGGCCTTCTCAAATGTTTTCCCTGTACTGGATAGAATGAGGTAATGAGGTAATGACACTAGACTGGGAGGAGGATCCCAGATCAGATTTACACTAGGGGCGGGCAACTGCAAAGCCACCAAAGGGAGGGAGGGTGGGAAACAAACTGCAGAAATGTTTCTCACAGCTGAAAAGCAGCAGTGAGCCTTTAAATGAAAGTTTTAAACAGCTAAAGGAGCCTCTAGAAAAAAAAGTTTAACTGCAAGAAGTTATTAGAAACAAACAACCCAACAGATGCTTCATAAAAGTGGACAATTTCCAGTTAATACCTCACACACAGTGAAACTAGCTAGAAAAATACACAGTACACAGAGTGCTATAAATAACAAAGAAATAAAGAACAAAATAAACAAAAAACAGGATACTTAATGTTATATATTATAGCTCCGAGTTTCCTCAGTGTCCTTCCTTCGATCAAGCTCAGTGTGAAATGGCAGAACACTCACAAATGAACTTAGGTAACAGAAAGTTGAAACCTGAGACCGTTTTTAAGAAAGAAATATCAAAAGAACCAATGAGGTGCTTAGTCTAAGCTGTAGTCCAAGTGACCTCAGTCAGCCAATGACCTCAAACAATCCTCTCACTGAAATGCCTGATGGCTTTGGCTAAACCAAGATGTCCCTGAATACGTGCTCAGACACACAGCCTTAACAAACACTAGGCCCAAATACAAGCCTGAATATGGAAATGCTACAAATATCCCCACTACTTAGAACAAACTGCAGAAATGTTTCTCACAGCTTCTACTACTATTGTCTGATCTGATTAATATACAGTGATTAACTAGAAATATATGGACTGAAAATGTTCCACTCAGAGAAGTTTCTTACACTGTTTTGTTTTTAGACCCACTACACTTTAGTGGGTTGTTTTGAGACTTTGGGGATACCACGGAGGTTACTTGTTTTCAGTTTCAGATCCTCCTAACCTTAAAGAAATGCAGGATTTATTGCATGCATCTGAACAAGTGGGAAAACATACTTTGCAATGTGGGTTTGATTCCTTAGAGGCCTCCTGTAGAGCAGCAGTTACAGGCTCTGTCATTAGAAGGCATGCTTGGTTAAAAGAACATACGTTACCTGATAATGTTAAGGTCAAATTATTGGATGCACCTTTGCAGCGGGACGTGCTGTTTGGAGTCAAGGCAGAGGAGGTATTAAAGAAGATGGAGGATAAGGCAAAATCTATGCAAACAGTAAAAGATTTCTTACAGGTTCAGCCTCCTCGTTTTAGCAGAAATTGGCCAACAAAGAATTGGTCCTTTCCAGTCACAGACCTCAAAGGGGCAGATACAGACATCCAAGAGGTAGAGGTCAGACACAAGGCCCTTACATGCCTCGAAAATGGAGTACACCAGGCCTGAAAGAAGGGGAAGACGGGCCTCAGCCTTATAAAAAGCAGCCTCAATGACTCCACTGCAGCTGCCAAACAGCTTTCTCTTGGCAGCCCCCCTTAGGAGGAAAACTGGCACTTTTCTATCACAACTGGCATTGCATCACCAAAGACAAATGGGTTCTCAACATTGTATCTCAAGGTTACAGGTTCCACTTTCACACACTGCCAAGGCTAAAAGGAATGCCAAAGCTGCCACCAAATCAATGGGCAGAGGCTCAAAAACAAATTACAGCACTCATGGACATGAGAGCTATTTGAAATGTACCACCACAGGAACAAGGACAAGGATTTTACTCAAGACTTTCTGGTTCCCAGAAAGGACAAAGCCTGGAGACCCATTCTGGACCTTTCTTCACTAAACACTTACCTGGATGTTCTGAAATTCAAGATGTTGACACTACAGCAGCTTCTTCCCATGCTGGGCAAGAAAGCTTGGCTCGTGACTTTGGACCTCAAAGAGGCATACCTGCATGTCCCTATCAGACAAAACTGCAGAAGATACCTCAGGTTTCTAGCTGGTTCAATGCACTATCAATTCTCTGCACTGCTCTTTGGCTTATCTACAGCGCCCAGGGTCTTCACAAAGTGCCTGGCACCAGTAATTGCATTTTGCAGGCAAAAAGGAATTCAGATTTATCCATACCTGGACGACTGCCTGATTCAAGCAGAGAGCAAGGACATTCTACTAAAGCATCTGGCATACGTAAAAAAGTTAAGTTGCCTGGGGTACACAGTAAACAAAAATAAATCAAAACTAGTGCCCTCACAACAGATAATATTCCTGGGTGCCAGCTTGAACACACCGGCTTATCTCATGCCAGACAAGCAAGGACAGCTGACTCAATATTTTCATTTAATGGCAGCAAAGACCCAACTCCCTGCAAGAAACATTCTGCAGGCCTTGGGCTACATGGCATCTTGCATACTACTAATTCCATATGCCAGACTGCGTATGAGGAAACTACAATGGTACCTAAAGACTGTATGGTCTCTACACTGTCAGTTTGGAAACAGTTATACCCCTAATTCCTCGCCTACAACAGCAGTTTCGATGGTGGGCACAAGCTTGTCACCTCAAGGGACAGCCTTTCACTCAACCCACACTCAGGCAGACACTAACAGATGCATCTGATTATGCCTGGGGAGCACACATGGCAGGAAAATGTATCCAGGGTGAGTGGCCCACAGAGCAAAGACATCTCCACATCAATCAAAAAGAGATGCTAGCTGTACAAAATGCTATTATAGCTTTCAAGGACCTGCTGTATCCAGGACAATTACTACTAAAGACAGACAACACCACAGTTATGTGGTACATAAGCAAGGGGGCACACCCTCCTACCCCCTCTGCAGACAAGCCATGACCTTGTGGAACACAGCTGTAAACTACCAAGTTCATCTGCAAGCACAATTCCTGCCAGGAGAGAAAAACACACTGGAAACGACCTAAGCAGAAACATTATGGACCCACATAAATGGGAAATGAACCCACAAATATTCAGAATGATAACACAAAAATGGTGGAGCCCGGACATAGATCTGTTTGCTTCCCCAAAGAACTGCCAATTACAGAAATTCTGCGCAAGGAGCTACCAGCCACAAGCATGGAAAGTGGATGCACTCTCATTCAGCTGGAAAAAACTACAAGTATACGCTTTCCCTCCTTTACCTCTCCTTCCAAAGCTACTTCTAAAAGCCAGGCAGGAAGAGCCAAAAATGATCCTGATTGCACCAGACTGGCCACGCCAGCACTGGTACCCAGTCTTAAAGAACGTGGCACAAGAACCACCCTGGATTTTGCCTCCAGTCCCACAGTTGCTGACACAGCAGAACAGTCATACTTCACAGCTAGCTGAAGACCTTAAATCCTAGTTGCATGGAAAATTCCTTAGTCAAGCAAGCAGTGCCTCTCTCCAAAGCTGTTATGGATGTCATTCTGGAGGCCAGAAGACCTAGCACCAGGAAAGCATACTCTGATAAATGGAAGAGATTCTGTGCCTGGAACCAAGCGCACAGCCTTGACCCTCTTGTCCCAAACATTCCTCAGATACTTCAATACTTAACTGAGATGCTGGACAAGGGCTTCTCTCTTTCATCCATCAAGATCCACGCCTCGGCTATCTCTGCTCATTACAACACTGATCCACCAATTTTTTTCTAATCCTTTGCTCAAACAGTACCTCAGAGGGGCTAAAAACATAAGACCGCCCCGTGGAGCACCTACACCAACTTGGTACCTCAACTTTGTTTTGGAAAAATTAACTTTACCTCCTTTTGAGCCAGCTAACACATCAGAATTGAATTACATCTTTTGGAAAACTGCTCTGCTACTGGCAATAACATCAGCACGAAGAGTTTCAGAATTTCAGGCACTAATGGCAGTGGAACCTTTCCTCATCTTCCACCAGGACAGGGTGTAAGAGCTAACCCTACGTTTATGCCAAAGGTGGTATCAAGTGTAGCTCTAAACCAAACTATTCACTTGACAACTTTTTATCCAAAACCACAGAACAAAGGGGAGAGACTACTACATTATTTGGACATTCACAGACAGTTACGCTTCTTCTTGGACAAAACCAAGGCTTTCAGAAAATCTGAGCAATTATTGGTAGCATACACTGCAGGAGCACAGGGAAAAGCCATTTCAAAGCAGATTATTTCAAAATGGATAGGACACTGTATACATTTCTGCTATACCCACCATGGCAAACCTGTACCTAGCAGCATTAGATCTCACTCCACCAGGGCAACAGCCACTTCAACTGCCTACCTCAGAGGAGTACCTACCAAGGATATTTTGGAAGCAGCAACATGGAGTTCTGTGCATACCTTCACCAAACATTACCATTTGCCTTTATACTCCAAATCCAGAGCTGGCTTCGCCACTGCTGTACTGCAGGGCCTTATAGCCACCCCTAATGCCTTATAGTTCAAGCCTCCCTACCTCAGATTTGGGATTCCACCCGAGTGTAATGACTGCAGCAGTGTAACACGATGAACATAGTACAGTTTTGTACCTACCATAAATGTAGATGTTATAGTGTAAACACTGCTGCAGTCCAGGTTACCCTCCCTCCTTCCTCTCTTACTTTCTGGTACTTACCTAGGTCATCTACCCTTTATTACCTATGGGGAGTATTTGCTGGTAACTAAAAATTGTTTGCTTTTCTTTTGTATATTTTACTAGCAATTTGAATTGCCTACCTATTTGGGGGGACCTGATATCTGGGGCAAGAAAAACTGAAGAAAATGGCGTCGGCTGCATCTTATATACCCCCTGTCGCACTGACGTCAGGGAGGAGGCGACAGCAACCGATGCTGGACCAAGTCTTTGGAACTCTGGCCGACTGCGGGACCGCCTGATGGCAGGATAACCCAAGTGTAATGACTGCAGCACTGTTTACACTCTACACTCCAACATCTACATTTATGGTAGGTACAAAACTGTACTTTTCCAAACTGTACATGCTGTCCTGTGCTTACCTGATTTAGTTTTTCATTAATATACATTTTTATTTCAGCCAGCTGAGCATTGCCTACAGCTTCAGTTCTGCTCTGCGCAAGTCTATTAGCTAGTATTTTTTCCTTGCCTAGAATGTTCATTTTGATCTCAACACATTGCCATCTTGCTAAAGGTCCAGTTTTCTCACTCTTTATTGTAATAAAAAAATAAGAGAACACTAGGTAAATAGAATTAACGACAGCATAGTACTCCAGCTGTTTTTGTTTTCCAAATCACAAAGATTCAACTGTTTACATTCCCAAAGGCTGTAACTTTTAAAAACAACTAAGTAGCCTCTGTTAATTCCAGAAATACTGGTGTGCAGTGGCGTCAGAGCCCCCATCCCATGTCCGGCATTGTAACCCAAGGGATTAATTTATTTAGATTCCATTTCCCACATAAGGGCATGTCTGACTGAAGGATGAGGTCCTATAACCTTTTCAAAAAATCTCACACCACAAAGAGGCCCAGTTGTTTTCCACTTGTCATTGCTTTCCTAAGAGGAAAGATTAAAGCTACATTGCTTGGGTTGATGCTGTCACTGGATACCTTTCTCAAAAAATGTTAAAATGAAATATTTCCTGGATAGAGTCAAGTTCCTATTTACTAACTGCATTATCTCTTAAGAAGATTGGAAGGCACTTCAGGTGACAATCCTTGAACTTTAATGACCAAGTTCTGTACCTTAGCAAAATATATGGCGGCTGTCATGTTTCTGGTCCAATTCCTTGCCAAAGTCTGTTTCCAACACTTGTCTTCCCTCCCAAACTTAGGTTGCAGCTTCCATTAGAGCCCTTTAGGTTCTGCTGATCTGGTGCTTTAGATTAGCCAGCTTTGTCCTGTGTACTACCAGAAATGCTATCTGTGTGGGGTTATGCTCAGAAAGGATAGCCACCCACTTTAGATTCTTGGGTACACTGATTTAACTGCGTTTCTCAGTTGCGGTCTATCCCTGCAAGTCTGAATTTGGCCTGACACTGATCTCTCATGAAATGGCCTTCACTCATCATTTATAACAAGTGGTAGATACTGGGCACTTAATCTGCACCTAGAGACCCACTGTTATCGCCTGCTCACTGTTTTGAGATTCCAGTAATTCTACCCAGTCCAGCACCTACATCTTTTTGAGAAACCAGCAAACCCCATTCTTGGTAACGGCAGTCAGCGAGAGAGGTAATGCACACCTGTGAACATTTCAGTTAAAAAAAAAAAAAAAAAAAACTCCACTGGGCTCTCTACTTGCATGGTTGAATGTCTTCTATTGGCCAGTTCAGGAATGCATTAACCAGTTGCAACTGAGATGTCCTGAGATGCAGTTCATACTTGAGTATTCAAAGGACTTCCTACTTTTTTGTAAGACCACCTATTCCCAAGCAAACCTAGCTATTGCTCATTGCTTAAAGAAGCTAATGGTTGCACTTTCTAGTTTAACTTTTTAGTGTCACTCTGATAGGTTCATATGGCAGGGCAGGGTCTGCAGTAAGTTAAACATCTATGGGATGATAAGTACTTGAGGGCCTGTACTCTTTGAAGAATATGTATATACATTACTTGGAACAGCTTAGGATTCCTGAACTGGTGAGCTTATGTGGTGATTGCCCTAACTCATAACTCATTAAATATGTGAAGACCTGCAGGTACCACAGATATAAGAAACCATTTTCCAACTGGGATGAGGTATGAAGTTGACTGCCACATCAGTTTTCAAATATTAGACCAAATGTCTAGAAACTGTGCCAGAGTGACACAGCATAATTAACAAGTTTTATTTATGTTTTGCTGTGGAGCAGAAGACCAATAAATCATATGTAAAATGAAAAGGTCTGTGTTCAAGTAGCTTGACAGATGCAACAAAGTAATATTGATGGTCTTAGCCTTTGAGCCAAGGGATGTTCATAGTGTTTCACTGTTGTAGACCTAACCAAAGGGTTGTCCGTCTCCCGGTAGCCCTCGATCGACCAGAATACCAAAGGTAAGTAGTAATGACGGCTGTCATCAGCTGTAAAGGACGTCAGGTAGTCCGATACAAAAGGAGGCAGCTGTCACTTTCTCGGTCTTCCTTGCCGCGGAGCCAGAAGCATTTTTTGCGCAAGTACCGGTTGGCATTTTACCTTTTTTTGTATTCAGACTATACAGTTGGTCAAGTACAGCAAAGTACCCTGTTGGGGATCCTCTCTTCTTGCCTTAACGAATGTCAGAAAAGGTTAATTGTCTTGCCTGTGGAAAGCAGATTCCCCGTAGAGATTTTCATTTCTATTGTATTTGTTTAGGCCTTGACCACAACGTTCCTAATTGTGATCTCAGTGTTCCCTTTAATCCGTGTGCTATTCGTCGGGCTAAGTTTTTAGATAAGCATTTTGGAGTTTGGCCTAAGTTCGTCGGTATGGCGTCTGCTGGTCTTCAGGCTTTGGATATCTTCAGGCTTTGGATATCCTCAAGAAACGTAAGGCAAGGACCGCAATAGGCTTCCGAAGGTCAAGTCCTCTGATAGGTTGGTAGTCAGTCATGCGGTAGCCAGTGAGGTGCCTTTGCAGCCCCTGTAGCCTGCAGATTTTCAACCGCAGGCCTTGGTTGAGACCATTTTAGAGGCCCCCAGGCCTCCAGCTTCCATTTTGCCTTCTGACCTTCCGCCTGTTGCCTCTTCAGCTGGATCCGGAACTGCAAAGCTGACTCAGGTGTCGGAGACCGCCGTTCTTCGTTCAGACAACAAGCTCATACTGACTACTTCGGCTGCAACTCCAGGCCTTCAGAGTCCTTTAGACTTGCAGGTAAATCTTACAGTCATAAGCCTGTGAAGAAGCAGGCTCCAGTTTCCCCTCGTTCCCCTCGTTCTCAAATAGTTAAAATGGCTGATGACGTTTTGACTCTCTTATTAGGGGTTCACAGCCTCCTCCTTCAAAAAGAGGTAGGGATGTCTCTTCTGAGGCTTTGTCCTTTTCAGGTTCTGATACTTCTAGCATTTCTGTTGATGAAGAAGTTTCTCAAGCTTTCTCTCCTTTTAAAGATTCAGACGCAGAGGAGTCCATCCCTTCTGCTTCTCTACCAGAACATTTCTCTTTTAGTGATGCTTTTAAATACTCTCAGGAAACATTTTAAATGGGGAAAGTTAGGCTCATCCCCTTTCTAAGAAAAGGATTAGAGTTTTTGGATTTGCCTCTGCATAAAGCGTTGGCTATTCCACCTGTGTTGGAAGTGGTTGATGTTTTTCTGGAAAATTCCTTGACTCCAAATTCGGTTCCTCCTGCTCCCAGGAAACCTGACTGGTACTGTAGAGTCCCTGATTCTTTTTTTTTTTTTTTTTTTCAGGAATCTGTTGGCTGATCAAGAGGTTATTTCTCAAGGCCCTAAAGGAGTTAAGGCCACTGTTACTAAAACTCCTGTTCCTTCTGACAGGGAATTTAAGAACTTAGAAAGGTGGGGTAAAAAGGTTTATACCTCTGCCACTCTTGTTATTAGGTCTACTAATTGTCTTTTTCATATGCTGAAGTACCAGCAGCACACCTTGGAAGCTATTAAGTCTAGGATAGCAAGTGTGGCTCAGTTGGCAAAGAGTAAGGATATGCAGGATTTGCTGAATTATGCCAGTCTTGTCAATAAACATTAATTTCATTGTGGTTTTGACATTCTAGAAGCCTCCTGTAAGGCTACGGCTACTGGTTCTGTTATTAAAAGGCACGCTTGGCTCGGGGAGCAGCCCCTACCAGAGCCTGTTAAGGCTAAGCTTTTAGATGTACCTTTGCATAAGGACAGTCTTTTTGGCAGCAAAGCAGAGGAAGTGCTCAAGAAGATGTAAGACGAGGCCAAGTCTATGCAGACAAAGACTTTCTGCAAGTTCAGCCTCCTCGCTTTAGCAGGATTTACCCTTCTAAGAATTGGACATTCCCTGATACCAGCAGGCAGAGCCGTTCTAGTACTAGAGGTTACAAATCTTCTAGGGGACAGGTGGCTACCCCTCAAAGGTCTAAGTTTTGGCATTTCTCTTCCAAGGTGGGAAGTTCTAAGCCTTAATCTCAATCTAAACATTCTCAATGACTCTCTCCAGCTTCTGCCTGTTCTTGCCTGCCTGGTGAGTCCTTTAGGGGAAGGTTGGCCCTTTTTGCAAATGCATGGGCCAGCATCATGGATGACAAATGGGTACTCAGAACTGTATCCCTAGGACACAGGATGTTCATCGTGTTACCCTGCTGCAGTCATCACACTTGGGTTATCCTGTCGTCAGGCGGTCCCGCAGTCAGCCTGAATTCCAAAGTCTTGGTCCGGCGTGGGTTGCTGTCGCTTCTTCCCTGACGTCAGTGCCAAGGGGGTATACAAGAGGCATCCAACGCCATTTTCTTCCATCTTTCTTGCCGCGCGTTGCCTGAAGCAGAAGCAGTTCGCAAGTGCCATTCGGCCTACACCTGAGATTTTCAAATCTAATTTCAGTCCGAAGTCTTCAAAGCTAAGTACCCCATTGGGGAACCTTTTCTTGCCTCAGTTCGATGTCAGAAAAAGTTAACAATTGCATTTCTTGTGGGAAGCAAATACCTCCATAAGGACTTTCATTCTTGTATACATTGCCTAGGCCCAGACCATGACGTCACTGGTTGTCGGTTTTGTGCTAGGTTCAATAAGCAAACCATAAAGCGACGCTCTGATTTTGCACGACACTACTTCGGTAGGAAATTTAATTACACTATGCCGTCGGATCAACCGACTACCGGCGTGCATAAAAAACGCAAAGATAGGCAGCCTAGATCCAAGCCAAACTCCGAGGCCTCGGCTGGGCTGGTCGCCGGTTCTCTGGTTTTCAGTGAGGCGCCTACGCAGCCCCTGATTGCAGAAATGGAACCCCAGACCGTTTTGGATTCTCAAGCAGAGAGTTCTAGGATGACGCAGCCATTTTCTTTAGTCCCTACTGACGACATTGCAGAAGGAGAAGCTGGTGCTACGGAAACACCTTCGGTTACAGAAGGTGTCTTCAGACAGACTACTCTCGCCATAAAATCTTATGCTAAGCTTAAGACTCCTCTAAAACTAAAAAAGACTGCACAACAGTCTCCAGTTCAAGGCCCCATACCTAAGAAACAAATGCTTAAAATGGCTGAGGATTTGATTTCTTTAATCAGGGGTTCCCACCCCCACCCCCCAGACAAAAGGCCTGGACATGAGGATTATGCCTCCTCTGATCAAGTGTCTATTTCCTCGGGCTCTTCTGAGGAACAGGATTACTCCTTTCCCCCTTATGAAGATTTTGATGCTGAAGATTCCATTCCTCAGCTTCTCCCCCTGAAGATTATTCCTTTGGGGAAACCTTACATACCATGAGGGAACATTTCCACTGGGAAGGTCAGGACTACTCCGACTCAAAGAAAAGGCTCCGGGAGTTTTTTACTCCCCCAGCACAGACCACTTGCTATCCCTCCAGTTTTAGACATTGTGGATGATGTTTACTTAGAATCTAGTCTAAATCCAGTTTCTCTGCCTCCTGCTCCAGCCAAACCAGATAGATATTACAGAGTGCCTGACACTCTCAAATTCCTTTACAAAAGCCCTGTTGCTGACCCAGAGACTATCTCCCAGGGTCCCAAAGGGGCTAAGGCTTCTATGGCTAAAAATCCTGTACCCTCTGAAAGGGACTCCAGAGCACTAGACAGGTGGGGGAAGGTGGTTTACACCTCAGCTACTCTAGCACTAAATTGTCAATTTCATATGCTGAAATACCAACAATTCCTAATGTCTCAAATAAAACAAAAGATGAGCACGCATCCTCAAAAGTCTGAATTCAAAGAAATGCAGGATCTGTTGCATGCAGCTGAACAGGTGGGCAAACATACTTTACAATGTGGATTTGATTCATTGGAAAATTCCTGTAGAGCAGCTGTTACTGGGTCTGTTATACGTAGGCATGCTTGGTTAAAGGAACACACTTTGCCTGATATTGTGAAAGCAAAGTTACTAGATGCACCCTTACAGCAGGATGTCTTATTTGGGGCTTAAAGCAGAAGAGGTTTTAAAGAAAATGGAGGATAAGGCAAAATCTATGCAGATGGTCAAAGATTTCTTACAGGTACAACCCCCATGCTTAAGCAGAAATTGGCCAGCAAAAAATTGGTCCTTTCCAGCTTCTGACGGACCACAGGGGGGTAAATACAGATGCTCAAGGAGCAGAGAACAAGCACAAATCCCTTACAAACATCAACAGTGGGGCACTGCAACACAGAAGGGAGGAGAAGACAGGTCCCAAACTACTAGAAGACAAACACAATGACTTCAACCTCAAGCTGCCAAGCAAAAATCTCTTGGCAGCTCCCTTGGGAGGAAAATTAGCATTTTTTATGGACAACTGGCACATCATCACAAAGGACAAATGGGTCCTAGACATGATCTCACAAGGATACAGATTCCATTTCCACACCTTGCCAAGGATAAAAGGAATGCGAAACTTGCCACAAAATCAATGGGCAGAGGCACAAAAACAAATTACAGCTCTCATGGACATGAGAGCCATTCAAATGGTACCTACACAGGAACAAGGCCAAGGATTTTACTCAAGGCTCTTTCTAGTCCCCAGAAAGGACAATACTTGGAGACCCATTCTGGACCTTTCAATTCTAAACACCTTCTTGCAAGTATCCAAATTCAAGATGCTAACATTACACCAGCTTCTTCCCATGTTGGGCAAGAAAGCTTGGCTAGTAATGTTGGACCTCAAGGAGGCATACCTGCATGTCCCTATCAGACAAAATTGCAGAAGATACCTCAGTTTCATTGCAGGTTCAACCCATTACCAATTCTCTGCACTGCCCTTTGGCTTATCTACTGCACCTAGGGTCTTCACAAAATGCCTGGCACCAGTAATTGCTTACTGCAGACAAAGAGGAATTCAAATATACCCATACCTGGACGACTGCCTCATCCAAGCAGAAAGCAAGGACATTCTCTTACAACATCTGACTTTTGTAAAACACCTAAGTTGCCTAGGGTACACAGTAAACTAAAAGAAATCAAAACTAGTGCCCCTCACAAAACATGACATTCCTGGGTGCCAGCTTAAATACAACGGCCCAGATGGCTTATCTGACTCCAGACAAACAACAACAACTAACTCAATACTTCAAAATAATGGCAACAAAGATCCAACTCCCTGCAAGAAAAATTCTGCAGGCCTTGGGCTTCATGGCATCTTGTGTAGTACTAATACCATTGCAAAACTGCATATGAGGAAATTACAATGGTACCTAAAAAGCGTATGGACTCAACACAGCCACAGCTTGGAAACAATTATACCCGTCATTCCCTGCCTTCAACAGGAGTTTCTATGGTGGTCACAGGCATGTCACCTCACCAAGGATCAGCCTTTCACCTTACCCCCAGCCAGGCAAACTATGACAACAGATGCATCGGACTATGCCTGGGGGGCACACATGGCAGGATGGTGCGTTCAAGGCACATGGACTGCAGATCAAAGAAATCTGCACATCAATCAAAAAGAATTGCTAGCTGTACAGAATGCTCTGACAGCCTTCAGGGACCTCTTACATTCAGGACAGCTTATAATGAGGACAGACAACACCACAGTAATGTGATACATAAACAAGGGGGGTACACACTCCTACCCTCTATGCAGGCAAGCAATGACCTTGTGAAACACAGCACTGGCTTACCAAGTTCAATTACAGGCTCCATTCCTGCCAGGAAAAACGAATACATTGGCAGACTACCTAAGCAGAAACTTCATGGCTCCCCACGAGTGGAAACTGGATCCACAAGTATTTGCAATGATAACTCAAAAATGGGGGCGCCCAGACATAAACCTGTTTGCCAACCCCCAGAACCATCAGCTTTCAAAATTTTGCACAAGGACATTTCACCATGAAGCTTGGAAAGTGGACGCACTCTCATTCAGCTGGAAAATGCTGACAGTATATGCCTTTCCTCCATTGCCCCTTCTCACAAAGGTGCTGCTGAAAGTCAGGATGGAGAGACCTCGAATGATGCTTATTGACCTGGAATGGCCACGCCAGCACTGTTAACCACTACTGAGGAACATGGCCCAGGGCCCACCATGGATTCTACCTCAAATTCCTCATCTACTTACACAGCAAGGTAGTCGGATTCTACACAGCCAGCTCAAAATCTTAAATTTGGTTGCATGGCACATCACCTAAGCAACCAGCCAGCCCCTCTTTCACAAGCTGTTACGGATGTCATTCTGGAGGCCAGGAGGCCCAGCACCAGGAAAGCCTACTCAGACAAATGGAAAAGATTTTGCGCCTGGAACCAAGCTAAAGGCCAAAATACCCTTCAGCCAGGCATGCCTCAGATTCTGCAATATTTAACTGAGATGTTACACAAAGGACTTTCTTTTTCATCTATTAAAATCCACGCCTCCGCTATTTCAGCTCACTACAACACAGATCCTCCCTTATTTTCACATCCTCTTCTAAGGCAGTATCTCAGAGGGGCAAAAAACATTAGGCCTCCCAGGAGAGTGCCAACACCAACTTAGGACCTAAATTTTGTTCTGGAAAAACTTGCGCTGCCACCTACCTTTTGAGCCAGCTTTCTCTTCCAAGTTTATATCATGGAAGACTGTTCTGCTGCTAGCTATTACTTCAGCCAGAAGAGTGTAGAGCCTCTCCTCATTTTTCATCAAGACAGAGTCTCTCTACGAACTAACCCCTCCTTTATGCCAAAGGTGGTATCCAGTGTGGCTCTAAATCAAACCATCCACTTGCCCACCTTCTTTCCAAATCCACAGAACCAAAGGAGAAAGACGCCTGCATTCCTTGGACATTCACAGGCAACTACGTTACTACTTTGATAAAACTAAGGCTCTCAGAAAATCTGACCAACTTTTTGTATCCTATGCTACAGCATCACAAGAAAAGGCGATCTCAAAACAGACCATTTCCAAATGGATAGGACATTGCATACGTTTCTGCTACACCCATCATGGAAAACCAGTTCCTGCTAGCATAAGGCCCCACTCCACCAGGGCAGCAGCTACATCTACAGCCTTCCTCAGGGGGGTGCCAACCAAGGATATTCTGGAAGCTGCAACTTGGAGTTCAGTACACACCTTCACCAAACACTATCACTTGCCACTTTACTCTAAGACTAGAGCTGGCTTCACCACTGCAGTTTTGCAGGGCCTTCTAGCCTCCTCTAACCCTGTTTGACTCCACCTCCCATCCTTAGCTTTGGGATTCTACCCAAGTGTGATGACTGCAGCAGGGTAACACGATGAACATAGTACAGATTTGTACCTACCATAAATGCAGATGTTCGAGTGTGTACTCTGCTGCAGTCCAGGTTACCCTACCTCCATCCCCTCTGACCTAACTAAAACCTTTCAGTACCTTAAAATTTGATACAACCTTTGTGGTGTATTTGCTTCTAGCTGGAGGGATGTTTTGTTTGTGCTAAGCTTTTATTATTGGTACTATCTACTGACCATCTTTTGGGGGGGGCACCTGACATATGGGGCAAGAAAAACTGAAGAAAATGGCGTCGGATGCCTCTTGTATACCCCTGGCGCACTGACGTCAGGGAAGAAGCGGTAGCAACCGACGCCGGACTAAGACTTTGGAATTCAGGCCGACTGCGGGACTGCCTGACGACAGGATAACCCAAGTGTGATGACTGCAGCAGGGTATACACTCTAACATCTACATTTATGGTAGGTACAAAACTGTACTTTTTCTTTCCATGCCTTTCCAGTACCAAAAGGATTCCCGGATGCTCCTCCAAACCAAAGGGTAGAAGTAGAAAAGCAAAATGTTAAGTTGTCGTCAATCTCGCCTTCATTCTTGCTGGATGGTTTCGGAGCCGATCCTCGGCTCCGACTCAGCCAATACTAAAGCTCGAGAGCTTATTCCACCCGCTCTAGGCTCCCCTATATCCCACAATGCTAGGTGGTAACTACTCAGATTTTGTTTGCCGCTTAGCTGAAGAGGTGCTTTCTTCTACCGGCTCTGGCAGGTTAGTGAGTTTTTCTTGTCAAAAACTTCAATTTTCTACCCCTATCCTTTCTATTTCGTTTAGTTTTTAATATAGAGTATCCCTTTAGTTTAAATCGCGTCTCCCTTGTGTTTGTATTCCCTTTTTATCCCCTTTTAACTTTTAGGCCTTTGGCCCACTCCCTTTTTCCCCTGTCTTTCAGTGTGACTGGATTTTTTTAATTTGGTTAAAGGGTGTGTCTGTTTGTTGCGTCTGTTACATACAGTCTCTTTAGGATGTCTAAAGACTCCAAGGTCTCAGGCTTCAAGAAGTGTGATTCGTGCTGTCAGAAAATGTCTCCGACAGACGGTCACACTTCTTGTCTATTGCCTGGGACCTTTGCACCTGCAGGTCTCATGTGCTGTTTGCCATGCATTCAGCCCTAGAGTCCTGCAGGAATGCAAAAACAAACTTATACTTCGAGGCTTGTTAAAGCCTGAAGGCCCTTCGACCCAGTCTGCGTCGGATAAGCCTTCAAAGACGGCTTCAGAGCAGTCTGCTGGGAGCATTAAGGCTGCTTCGACATCGGCTCCGGCTGGAGTCTGTTTCGAAGTCTCAAACAGTTACCTCTGCTCCGGCCGGAGCCGAGGTTTCCAAGACTCTGTCGGCTCCGATACTCTTATCGGAGCCACCTTCAAAGAAGAGGTCGAGGTCCCCTTCCATCTGCTCCATCCACTCTGCTCTGGGATCCCCTCTTCTGTCGGAGCCATAGGTCCCTTTCCGCTCGGTCCTCCAGGCTGTCCGACCATGACTTACAAAGGGTGGTGAGTAGACTTCTCAAGTCCGATGCACTGGCCCAAATGCTGCACAGCCCTACTCAACAGTCAGCGGCTATTCCCATCCCCACTTCTATTCCTCCTCCGACTCTTTTGAGTTCGGAGCCGGGGCTCGTTTGAGCCATTGCTGTCGGTGCTTCGGAGCCAATACCTTCTCTTTCGGCTCCGTCGTCTGCTCTGATTTCCTCCTTGGAGGGATCTCGGCGCCGAGCTTCCCTCATTGGCTCCGAGGGGGCGAGTGGCATCGGACCCTTGTCCGACCCCGTTCTCCATCTCGGAGCATCTGCGCTGGTGAGTTCGGCTCCGACATCGCCCTCTGAGCCATCCCTGTTGGTGCCGGGGGGGTCCTTGTCTCCTTGGCGCGCCTTCGAGGTCATGCAGAGCGTGCTAGACCCAGTGTCTACCCCACAGTCGGCTCCGTCAGCTCCTCCCTCTTCAGTGCCTGCGGTTGTTTCTACCCACCCCCTCTTAACAGACCGTAGAGAGCCAGCTCCTCAGGTTTCCCCATTGGGAATATCCTCCTCTTCCGAGGCTTTTCCTGATCCGGTAGGAGAACCCCCTCGGAAGAGACAGTGCAAGAGGAAGCACATTGACTCCCCTGAGTCTATCATCTCTGACACAGACTTGGAGGAATCTGAAGGTTCCCCTCGGTCCCCCTCTGAGGATGTCTCTTTTGCTGACATCCTTGAAATCCTTAAACAGAGGGGGAACTGGCCCGCCCTTAACCCTTCAGAGGACGAGTCTGTTTACCTTGAGGCGTTTGGCTCTCGCCCTTCCACCTCCTGGGTGTCTCCTCCCTTTGACCCCCTCATGGAAGTGGTGGCAAGGAAGGCTTGGACGGCCTTTGATTCGGTGGAACCTACCCCAAGGAGGCAGTCAATTTATTACTGCCCCAAAAGAGAAACCGTTCCTATCCATAGGTGTCTGTTGATGCCATGGTGGTGGCTGCAACCACTAAGAAGGAATTAGCCGATCCTTCGGTACCTGTCCATCCTCCTAATAAGGAGTCTAGGACCATGGACAGGTACGGTAAGCGGATGTTTTCCTCAGCGACCTTTGCCACGCGGTCGCTGAACTACTTGAGTCACTTCACCCGTCTCCAGAGGGATTTACTCAAGGATATGGGTGAGGCCATGCAGGATCCAACAGCTGAGGGGTTCCAAGACAAAATGAACTCCCAGTTGGCAACCCTGAATTCGATTGTAAACTCCTCCATGTGGCTTATCTCATATGGAGCTGATGGGGCGAGTAGGTCCGCAGGCACAGGTGTAGCTTTACGACGCCACGCCTGGATGCGGCTTTGCAATTTTGCGGACCCTTTCAAGGCGTCCTTCACCAATTCCCCCTTTGGCTCAACTTTGTTTGGACCTCAGGTGAAGGATACATATGACTAGGTGCGAGCAGGAAGGTAAGACTCTCTCTGCTGTGGGAGTGAGTTTTTCTACCCCTTCCAGACCTTATCCCAAAGGTCAGGGGGGGGGGGGAATGTGGTTCCGCAAACCACAAGGAGTCTCATCTGACGCACAAAGTAGATTCCCCTCTAGAGGCAGAGGTGGTCCGCAAAACCAGGGTAGCAGAGAAACTTTCTCTGATAAACCCTTTCAGCACCCCTGAGGAGCTGCCCGGCTGTCCACCTTCGGAGGCAGTCTGGGGAAGATTATCACTGTACCCAAAAGCCTGGCTTTCCCTCACTCAAGACAAATGGGTACAGTCGATCATATCCGAGGGTTACAAAATCCCCTTTATTCACATCCCATCCCAACCCAAAGGATCCCTTCCAGACGTTCCATCCAGTCTAAGGGAACAAGCAGCATTAGAAGTATCAAAACTGCTGTCAAAAAGAGCTATCCAACCAGTCCCAGCAGACCAGCAAGGATCCGGAATCTACTCCAAATTCTTTTTGGTACCAAAAAAAACAGGGGACTGGAGACCAATACTGGATCTCAGCAAGCTAAACAATTATGTCAAAAAAAAAAATTTCTGGATGGTCACGCTACAGTCCATACTTCCCTTCTTGGGTCAGGACAATTGGATGTGCTCGATAGACCTTCAGGATGCGTACTACCATATCAAAATGCACAGACACTCCAGGAGGTTTCTCAGCTTCAGGCTGGGAGCCCGTCACTACCAGTTCAGAGCCCTGCTCTTAGGTCTCACTACAGCCCCCCCCGAGTGTTTACCAAATGTATGGCAGTGGTCGCGGCTCGCTTGAGACGTCAAGGATTCCAGGTGTTTCCATATTTGGACGACTGGCTCCTTACCGCCACCAGCAGGCATCAACTGCTTCTATCCCGAGACTTCACCATCCAAACTTGCCAAGCTCTAGGCATTTCAATAAATTTCGAAAAATCTGCCTTGTCGCCTTGTCACTCTATTACCTTTATAGGCGCCACCTTAGACACAGTTCATCTTTCCGCCAGACTAACAGAGCAAAGAGTATTAGATATCCGCAAACAAGTTTACCTTCTACTTCAATGCAACAAGATCAAAGCCAGGGTAGTCTTGAAGGTATTAGGACTCATGGCAGCTACTGTTACACTTCTCCCCTTATAGGCGCCACCTTAGACGCAGTTCATCTTTCCGCCAGACTAATAGAGCAAAGAGTATTAGATATCCGCAAACAAGTTTACCTTCTACTTCAATGCAACAAGATGAAAGCCAGGGTAGTCTTGAAGGTATTAGGACTCATGGCAGCTACTATTACACTTCTCCCCTTAGCTCGTTTTCACATGCGGATCCTCCAGTGGATGCTGTTTTCTCAAAGGTCCTTCCAACAGTTCCCGATGTCTCACATCATCCTACTAACTCAATCATGCAAGAATCACCTGTCTTGGTGGATCACATCACCTCAAGTTCTCCAGGGCAGACCCTTCATTCGCCCCCCCCCCCAATCGCCACGGTGACGACGGATGCCTCCCTGATCGGGTGGGGGGGGCATTATCATGGCAGGACAGTCTAGGGCACGTGGCAATCTTTCGAGTGCCACTTGCACATAAATGTCTTAGAGATGAGAGCAGTGCTTTTAGCGCTGCAAGCCCTTCAGGACTCTCTTCCCACAGGGACTATTGCAATTCAGACGGACAAACATGTCCGTAGTGTGGTACATCAACAAACAGGGCGGAACCAAGTCCTACCCTTTGTGTCGAGAGGCACTCGGACTTTGGCAGTGGGCGATTTTCTTCTTGGCGTTTTCTGATAGCAACGCACATTCCCGGGAAGTCCAACGTGGTTGCGGACAAGTTGAGCAGGGCTATTCTCATGCCTCACGAGTGGTCTCTTAAAAAAAAAAAAAAAAAAAAAAAAAAAAAACAGTATTTTGAGAAGTCTTTTGAAGATGGGGCCGGCCTTGCTGCGATTTTTTGCTACTCCCCAAAACAGCAAGTATCAACTATTTCACCCTCCTCCCTTTACCAGGCCAACCCACCAGAGACGCTCTAGTCCACGATTGGCCCCGGGGACTTCTGTATGCTCCCCCCCCCCCTTTCCACTGATCTCTCAATTCAGAAGGCTATCACCTCGACAGTCACCATGATTCTCATTGCCCCTTACTGGCCTCGACAGATATGGTTTCCGTTCCTCCATTACCTCTTGGAGCAGCCTTGGCATCTGGACCCAGTGCCAGATCTTTTGACCCACCAGTCGGGCCAGCTGCACCACTCCCTCCAATCTCTCAACCTCACAGCGTGATTTCTCCGATTCCTACCCTAGCCAGGCTTCCCTTAATCTCTCATTCGGTCCGTAACATCCTGATAGCCTCTCACAAGTCTTCTACCAGAAGGATTTACAATAGTAAGTGGAAGCGTTTTTCCTTCTGGGCAGCATCAAAACATATAGACCCCTTCACTGCACCTATCCAGTCTATCCTAGACTTCCTGGCAGAGCTCTTTCATTTAGGCTCTTCCTCATCTACCATTAGAGTACAAGTAGCTGCTATATCTAACTTTCATGTAGGTGTCTCGGACTCCAGTATCATGTCCCATAAACTCTGCAAAGCCTTTCTAAGAGGTGTCTTTTTGCTCAAGCCCCCAATCAAAGATCCCCCACCTCAGTGGGACTTGAATTTGGTCCTAGCATCCTTGATTCCCCCCCTCCCCTCCGAACCTGCGGCTTCATGCCCTCTTAAGTTGCTCTCATGGAAAACACTTTTTCTAGTAGCCATAACATCAGCTAGAAGGGTATCTGAACTTCATGCTCTTTGCAGTCGTCCCCCTTACTTAGTTTTCCATAAAGACAGTGTGTCCCTCCGGACTAATCCGTCGTTCTTGCCTAAGGTTTCCTCAAAGGCAAACCTAAACCTGATGATTGATCTCCCTGTCTTCTTCCCTGATTATTCCAACAGGCCGGGACAAAAGTTACATTTTCTAGATGTTCATCGCCAACTTTGATATTATTTAGACAGGACTAAATAGTTCAGGAAATGTGATCAGCTCTTCCTGTCTTATGCGGAAGGGAAATTGGGCCTTCCAGTTACTAAAGTGTCCCTTTCAAGATGGCTTACCTCTATAATTACTTTCATCTATGAAATCAGACATCAGAAACTGCCTTCAAGACCTAGAGCTCATTCAACTAGGGCATTAGCTATAATCTGTAGCTTTTCAGTACAGGCTACCAATAGATTCCATTTGTGCAGCAGCCACATGGGCTTCTCCTCCTACCTTTATCTTGCATTACAAATTGGATATGGCCTCCAGAAACCGTGCAAACTTTGGTTCCACTTTTCTCAAGAGTCTGTTCTGATAGGCCACCCGGGGTAAGGTGCTAGGGACACGGTCCCATCCAGCAAGAATGAAGGCGAGATTGACAACTTAACATTGAGAAGTTATGTACCTACCATAACGTTCCATGTTAGTTGTCTTCTTCTCGCCTTCTTTCTTGCGTCCCACCCTCCTTCCCCCTAGGCTGGACAGACCGATAGGAATTTTTGGGATCTTCCATTGGGGCTTTCCTTCCCACATGTTCTACCACCTCTATTCTCCCTTTTATGTTTGTGGTAGCTTACCTACAGGTTTATATATAGAGGTGGGTTCCTTTTCTCTCTTCTCCATTCTATGGAGACCAGAACTGCTTGGTTTTAGCTATCAAATGAGATCTGAGTAGTTACGCCTAGCATTGTGGGATACAGGGGAGCCTCGAGCCGGTGGAATAAGCTCTTGAGCTTTAGTATTGGTAGAGTCGGAGCCGAGGATCGGCTCCGAACCCATCCAGCAAGAAAGAAGGCGAGAAGACAACTAACATGGAACGTTATGGTAGGTACATAACTTCTCATTTTGTGTCTTGCATCTGGGAGCAATAGAATCAGTTCCTGCTCAGCAGGTAGGCCAGGGATGTTCTTAGTGTTTCACTGTTGCAGTCATTACATTTGGGTAATCTGCTGGCAGGTTCTCCTCAGTTGGCCTGATTAACAAAGTATTGGGTCCTACGTCGGTTGCCGTCCCTTCTTCCATGACGTCAGGGGTATAAAACATGCAACCAACGCCATTACATCAGTCTTTCTTGCCATGCGGTGCACGAAGCAGAAGCAGTTAGCAAGTGCTGGTCGGCAGACTTCTGAAATTTTAAATTTTTGAGATTCAGAACTGTAGTCTTCAACTAAAAAGCTAAGTACCCCGTTGGAGAAACTTTTTCTTGCTCCTTACCGATGTCAGTAAAAGTTAATTGCATTACTTGTGGGAAGCAAATACCCCATAAGGATTTTCATTTGTACTGTATTCCTTGCCTAAGCCCAGATCATAATGTGCCTTGCTGTTGGTTTTGTGCTAGATTTAACCAACGCACTATTAAGCATCTGTATATTTTTGCTTCAAAATATTTTGGATGCAGATTTTATTACCCTGAAATGTCGTCTGTTAGCAATCCGACTACCGGAGTTCACAAAAAGTGCAAAGAAACCGACTATGAAGCTTCTCCTAAGCCAGTCGTCTGTACTCAGTGAGGCGCTTTCGCAGCCCCTGATGCCTGCTACTTTTAAGTCGCAGGCCTCTACCAAAACCCATGCGGAGTCCGTTATGCCACGAGATTCTCAGAGTATTGAACCCGCAAATGTCTCCCCCTTGGATGGGTCCGGAGCCGCTGAGCAGGCATTGGCTTCTGAGGGTGTTATCAGGCCTCAACATTTTTATATAAGACCGCCAGCTTCAAAAACAAGATCAAAAACATTTTCTAAGTTTAAAAAACCAACACATGAGCCACGTGCTCAGGCCCCTATGCCTAAAAAACAGATTATCAAAATGGCTGAGGACTTGCCTTGATCAGGGGTTCCCAACCCCCCCCTGCCTAAGAGGCCTAGGCAAGAGACTGATTGTGAATCTTCAGATCAGGTTTCTATTTCTTCTGATGAGGAATTTTCTATTCCACCCTATGAGGATTCAGATGCAGAAGAATCCATCCCATCTGCATCTCCTCCTGAGGTTTATTCTTTTGGAGAAACTTTGCATACTTTAAGGGAACATTTTCATTGGGAGAGTCAGGATTTCTCTGAATCAGAAAAGAGGCTTGGAGATTTCCTTCTTCCTCAGCATAGGCCTTTGGCTATTCCTCCTGTATTAGACATGGTTGTGTTTTCGGAATAAAACATGTCTCCTGACTCCCTACCTGCAGCTCCTAGTAAGCCAGACAGGTATTACAGGGTTCCTGACTCCCACAAATTTCTATTAAAAAATCCTACTGTTGATCCTGAGACTATTTCACAGGGTCCCAAGGGTGTAATGGCCTCTACAGCTAAAAATACTACCCCCTCTGATAGAGATTCCAGGGCGCTGGATAGATGGGGAAAGAAGGTTTATACGTCTGCAACCTTGGCAATTAGGTCCTTAAACTGCCAGTTTCATATGCTTAAATATCAACAGTATGTTATGGGCTTATTGAAACAGAAAATGATTTCTGATTGTGTGGAAAATAAAGAATTACAGGAATTATTGCATGCAGCAGAACAAGTTGTAAAGCATACTTTGCAATGTGGATGTCCTTCAAGAATGCAACTGCAGTCATAACATATGGGTTGTCCTGCCTCAGGCAGCCCTCGGTCGGCCGAATTCCAAAGTCTGGGTCCGGCGTCGGCTGGTGTCACCTCCTCTCCGACGTCACAGCGGCTGGAGTATAAAGGCATCGGCCGACGCCATCTTCAGTCTTTCTTGCCGCGCGGTGCCCGAAGCAGAAGCAGTTCGCAAGTGCCGGACGGTCAGCTCCTTTGTTTTCAGTACCGAAGTCATCTAAAAGCCAAGTACCCCGTTGGGGAACATTTATTCTTGCCTCAGCCGATGTCCGAACAAATTGAGAAAGTTAATAATTGTTTGTCTTGTGGTAAACAAATACCTCATAAGGACTTCCATTCTCTCTGCCTTCCTTGCCTGGGCCCAGACCACAACGTCTCGGCCTGTGCTGCCTGTGCTTGCTTTAATAAGCGCACTCTCAGGCACCGGGCAGAATTCGCCGAGGACTTTTTCGGTGAATCCTTTGCGTATATCATGCCGTCGGATCAACCGACAACCCAATCTGCTAAAAAACGCAAGGACCGGGACCGACATCCTCGGCCCGCGTCCACTGCCAATACTACTCCTAAATCCTCTGGTAGCGCTCCGGTCCCCTCGGAAGTGGTAAATCATCCGCTCCAGGCCGACGACACAGCGTTAACACGATCTTCGGTCTCTGAGATCTCTCCGGTGCCGGTTGTGGATTTTCCTCCGGAAACCGAAGTTCTGGATCTACCCGACACCATTCCTGTGGACAAGGTACCGCCTGCACGTGGGGCTGCTAGGCCTCCTGTTTCCATGTCCTTCAAGGCCTTTGCACGTGCTAAGGCCGCCAGTCAGGCCAAGGCCCATCCTAGACCTGCCCAGGCCCCTTCATCTGATAAGCAGATCATGTCTCTGGCTGCAGATCTTATTTCCCTTATCAGGGGGTCTCAGCCTCATCTGGACAGGGGTTCTCAGCCACCTGCAGAAAAAAGGCCTAGAACTGAGCAGGCGGACTACCTCTCCTCGGATGAAGCCTCTGGGGATTCTGAGCATTCTGATACCCAAGAAGAACCCTTCCAGGCCTACGAGGACTCTGATGCTGAGGAATCAATTCCCTCTGCCTCCCCTCCAGAGGATTTCTCTTTTGGTGAAGTCCTGCATTCCATGAGGGAACATTTTCAATGGCAGGGTCAGGAATTCTCTGACTCCAGGAAAAGGTACTTTCCTCAAGCTTCCCCAGCACAGACCCTTGGCTATCCCTCCAGTTATGGGTGTTTTGGATGATGTTTTCTCTGACTCCAGTGCCAACCCTGATTCTCTTCCTCCTGCTCCTGTCAAGCCGGACAGATATTACAGGGTCCCTGACACTCACAAGCACCTTTTTGAGGCTCACTCTGTGGACCTAGAAACTATTTCACAGGGCCCCAAGGGAGTGGCTTCCTCCTCTGCCAAAAACCCGCTGACAGAGAAGCAAGGTCCCTGGAGAGATGGGGTAAAAAAGTATATACCTCTACTACCCTAGCCATGAGGTCTCTTAACTGCCTTTTTCACATGTTTCAGTACCAAGATTTTCTCCTGGATGATTTACAGAAAAAGTTAGCCTCTCCTGAGCCTGTTGATAAAAAGGCACTGCAGGATCATATTCACAACACTCAGCAGGTTAATAACCATTTTCTGCAGTGTGGTTATGATGCACTGGAAGCTTCATGTAGGGCAGCTATGACTAGGGCTGTAATACGTAGACATGCTTGGTTGAAAGATCAGTCTTTGCCTGACCATGTTAAAGTAAAGTTACTGGATGCACCTTTGGAAATACAAAAGCTTTTTGGTGCTACTGCACAAGATGTATTGAAATCCATAGATGAAAAAGCAAAGTCAGTACAGACAGTCAAGGATTTCCTTCAGGTTCAGCCACCCAGATTCAGCAGAAACTGGCCCTCCAAGAATTGGTCCTTCCCCGGCTCTGACAAGTTTCAAAGGGGAAAGCAGACGTGCCCAAGGTAGAGGGCAATACCGAGGATCTTACAGGGGATGCCAATGGCAACCTCCAAATCAAAGAAGTGGCGCAGACAATTCAACTGCACCACAAGGACAATCACAATGACTGGACTTTCGTACCGCCTACAAAGGTTCAAAGAGAAGCACCTTTGGGCAGAAAATTAGCCTTATTCTCACAAAACTGGCATATCTTAACCAAGGACAATTGGATTCTGGATTTGATAGGCTAAGGTTACAGATTCCACTTCCACACATTACCAATAAAACAAGGCATGCCAAACCTGCCACATCAAAGGGCAGAGGCACTCACTCAAGTTTCCAAGCTATTAAGTATAAAAGCAATAGAAAGGGTTCCTCCTCCGGAACAAGGCCAGGGATTTTATACAAGACTGTTCCTTGTTCCAAGAAAAGAAAACAAATGGAGACCCATACTGGACTTGTCAACTCTAAACACTTTCCTCTTTGTGCCAAAGTTCAAAATGCTGACGTTGCAGCAACTTCTTCCCATGTTGGGCAAGGGGTCTTGGCTGGTCACTCTGGACCTCAAGGAGGCATACCTGCATGTCCCAATCAGACAAAGCTGCAGAAGATACCTCAGATTTCTTGCAGGGACAGAGCATTATCAATTCTCAACATTGCCGTTTGGCTTATCTACTGCGCCCAGAGTGTTCACGAAATGCCTGGCATCAGTAGTGGCACACTGCAGACTGCAGGGGATTCAAATATACCCCTACTTGGATGACTGTCTCATACAAGTAGACAACAAACAAACCTTAAAAGGGGAATTTGGACTATGTCATGCATCTACTGCAGGCCTTGGGATACACAGTCAACATTCAGAAGTCAAACTTACTACCATCCCAACAAATTATATTCCTAGGAGCCAAACTGGACACGGAAAAACAAATGGCCTACCTCACAGAGGAAAAACAGCAGCATTTACCAGAGTACTTCAAAGGCCTAGCAAAGCTTTCCCAGCTGACTGCAAGGAAAATCCTGCAGGGCCTGGGTTTCATGGCATCTTGCATCCTTCCGATACCTTTGGCAAGACTTCATATGAGAAAGCTGCAATGGTATCTAAAAAACGTATGGTCTCAACACAACAACAGCCTAGAGGACATAACCCCACTTATCCCATGTCTGCAGAAGGAATTTCTATGGTGGGCTCAAGCCAGTCAACTAAACGTAGGTATGCCTTTCAACAGACATCAAGCAGACCAAATGATAACAGACGCCTCAGACCATGGATGGGGGGCACACATGGAGGGCAGATGCATTCAAGGTCTTTGGACGCCAAAGGAAAGACATCTGCACATAAACCAAAAGGAGATGTTGGCAGTGATACATGCCATCAAGACTTTCGAAAAAACACTAAAACAGGGACATTTGCTAATAAGGACAGACACTACTGTCATGTGGAACATAAACAAGCAGGGAGGCACTCATTCTTACCCCCTCTGCAGACTAACAATGCTTCTCTGGGAAAAATCCCTGAGCCTGAGGATACATTTACAATCCCAGTTTGTACCAGGCAAGGACAATGTACTGGCGGACAATCTGAGCAGAAATTTCATGGATCCACACGAATGGATGCTGCACCCTCACATTTTCTCTCAACTGGCAAGGACATGGGGAAGACCGGGCGTAGATCTTTTTGCTTCCCACTTAAGTCATCACCTGGAAAAGTTCTGCACAAGGACTCACCACCCTCAAGCTTAGAAAACGGATGCTCTCTCCTTCAGCTGGAATTCTCTAAAAATTTATGCATTCCCTCCCCTGCCTCTGCTGACCAAGGTGATACTGAAGATCAAAGCAGAACAACCAACAGGCATCTTGATAGCTCCAGACTGGCCGAGGCAGCAGTGGTACCCATTGCTATTGACCATAACTCGGACCAAGCCATGGCCTCTGACCCTATGGCCCCTACTCCTAACTCAACACAATTACAGGACTGTACATCAAGACCTGAAAACATTGCATCTGACAGCCTGGAGGCTACCATGACTTCAACACCAAACTCTCTTTCCAAATCTGTTCAAGAGATCTTGCTGGAAGCACGCAGACCTTCCACCAGAAAAACCTATTCAGCCAAGTGGAAGAGATTCAGTATCTGGAATGCCAACAGGGGTCAGGACACAGCATTACTGAGTATACCTCAAATATTAGAATACTTGGCAGAACTATTTCATACTGGACTCTCATACTCCTCAATAAAGATTCATGCCTCAGCAATCTCAGCAAAATACAACTGTGACCCTCCAGTGTTTTCGCATCCTCTGCTAAGACCGTTTCTAAGAGGGATAAAGAATATCAAACCTCCCAGAAAACAGCCAGTACCTGCATGGGACCTCAACTATGTGTTGGAAAAACTAACTCTTCCTCCATTTGACACATACAATAGAAATAGCAGTAACCAGTCCTCAGCTCGAGCAAGACTCGAGTACTGTAGGCAAACAAACAATCTTTTGCTGGTAAAAACACAAATTTATTTCCACGAGTAAAATCCAACTATACAGTGATCTCTTGGTTAAGCGCTTTCATCTGAGTACCTCAGATTTCATCAGAACCACTATTAGCCCATTCAACTCTCTTTTTAAATTAAAATTGGTGCCAAAAATGTCGTAGTATGTGCTTTCTTAAAGATACATTTCAAAAACCTATTCTAAAAAAACTGTTTACAGAAAATACCCTATAAATGTCTTAACAAATGTTTAAAAACAGTGTTTATACAAATTATCATAATATATATGTGCAAAATGCAAAAAGTGAACAAATATGAGAATATAAAATATACCTCATAATAAGTCATTCCAAATCATAATAAAAATATTATAAAAAATATATTATGTAATATATTGTGGGATATATAAAATTCTTTCCTTTAAGTTAAACATTCCTATACTAAAATTTTTTTCACTTTTTTACCCAATATAACCTGAATTTATAAAAATATATATTGATATTAATATTTCTATTTTAAGTACATTTATGAACGTGATGGGAAAAATTGATGTATGTACAAAAAGTGAATGTATAGACATGAAAACTAGAACTTATCCCCGGTCCAAACTTAAAAATGGCTTAATACTAATAAAATCATTCAAGCCGGGGAAAGTAGTGGCATCACAATATATTTGCCACTCACTTTCTTTATATGCTAGCCATGTCTTCCAATTACCACCATATGCTGTTTGTTCTACCTGATCTAAAATCATAAATCTAAAAGTATGGTCTTCACCCTTATCCAGGACATGTCTACTTAGGGCATTTTTAATATCTTTTTTTCTTTATTTTGTAAAGATGTTCGTATATTCTTGTCTTGAATTTTCTCTCTGTCTTGCCTATATAATAGGCAGGACAGGTAGAACAAGTGGCAAGGTACACAACTCTCTGACTGTTGCAATTCCCTGCAATACTCCTACACTTGGTTTTCATCAAATTATCCAATCTGACCATACTCTCTTCATTAATATTCTTGCACTGCTTGCAGGAGCCACACTTTTTTGTTGATCGTCTTTTCTTTTTTATCCTAGTATAGGCACTGACCTCCAAAAGTTTTTTCAAATTAAGGGCAGTTTTGTAAACACAAATAGGATTTTTCTCCATGTTGGCCAAGATGTCAGGGGTGTTCAATAATTCCCAATGCCTTTTGACTATTTCTTTCACCAGGTTGGTGTATGGACTAAACATAATGATGCAAACTGTTCTACTAATGTGAGCATTTTTCTTTTTATTTTCTCCTAATGCTTGTCCCAACAGGGGTTTGTACCTCGTACCCCAATTGTCTAACAAATTTAGCCACATTTTTTACCATTCTTTTTGGATATTTCCTATCCAAAAACATCCGTGAAATGGTATCTATTTCTTTTTCCATACTCTCTTTGGAAGAAGACATCCTCACTGCCCGAATATATTGTCCCTTAAGCACATTTCTAAATACATGTTGGGGGTGACAACTACCAAATTCTATATAATCGTTTGAAAAGGTAGATTTTCTATAGATTTGTGAAGCAAATCCATCAGGGGTTGTACTTATAAAAGTATCTAGATAAGCAATACCTGACTTGTCCGCCTTATATGTAAACCTTAAAAAATTGGTACTTGAGTTAATGTAATCAATGAAGTTCCTAATATCTTCAGGAGGACCCTTCCAAATAATAAATAAATCATCCAAGTACCTAGAATAAAGGGAAATGTATTTAAAAAATTGACAAGGGAATAAAAACTGATTTTCCCATTCAAGCATGACCAGGTTAGCGAAAATGGGGGCACAAGAAGTCCCCATGGCCACACCCCTGGTCTGCCTAAAATATTCACCTTCGTGTTGGATATAATTATGATCAAGAATTAGCCCCATCATGTCCAAGATAAGGCTAATTCTATCCCAACTTAACCCTGAATATTTTCTCAGGCTGTTTTCAAAAAATTCCAAACCTATAGTACCGGGAATGCAAGAAAATAAATCTTGTACATCTATTGTAAGAAATGTGAAATGCTCAGACCAAACCTCTGGCGTGATTCTACTCAGGAATTCCCAAGAATCTTTAATGGGGAACCTTATCATAAATATGTTTGGTCCAGTGGTCAATTGTAACTCCCATATTATAAGTCTTAGAATATGAACCAGCTATAATAGGTCTAAAAGGTGGAGTATCAATACATTTATGAATCTTTGGAATTCCAAAGATACAAGCGACTCTTGGAAACTCGTTTCTCAGAAAATTATAGAGTTCGTTAGTTATGCGATTGTCCAACAAACATTCTTCTATAATTAAATCAATCCGATGATGACCTATATTGATCTGATTTAGTGAAACTTCTTCATAGTTTCCAGAAGTAAACAAAATATCATAAATTGCTTTATTATAATTCTCTGTATCAAAAATAGTGATACCCCCTCCCTTATCTGGTTTCATTAATCTAATATTTTTATTATTAACCACATTATGCAAACATTCTCTCTCCCCTCTGGTAAGATTATCTTCGAAGGAGACATTAATATTGTTTCTAGAATTTATATTCTTGTGTAATCTATAAATATCCCTACACACCATTTTTTCATAAATTCCCACTTGGGTGTGGGGGTTAGGTATGTATGTACTCTTCTTACTAAGTCTCTCTTCCCTTTGGTTTATTCCAGAGTCCAGATCATTTTTAAATTGTAGGGCCAAGTTAATTCTTCTGCAGAATAACTTTATCTCCTTAACAGCATCAACAAAATTAAATTTTACTGTCGGAATAAACTTCATTCCCTTACTAAATAGCTTGAAAAATTCATTTGATATGTAAAAATTAGTATAGTTATACACTTTGAAACCAGCAAAGGATAGAACTAAGGGGCCATTGTTTTTTGTGGCCTCCTCATTCTTAGGTCGTTGCTCTTTGGAATTCATGTCCATCCCTTGTTCTTCTGAACCATAGTCCAAGTTTACCTATGAATGAGAAACCAGGGAAACAAGGGAATTGTTGTTTAATAGCAAATCATCACGTTTTAAACCAAAGTCATTTTTGATGTTTACATCATTTTCCCCATTTAATACTTCCTCTGATATTGTTTGGGTGCAGGGTGATGTCTCCCCCCTTGAAAATTTAAATTTTCTTCAGTCCTGTCCACCCTATTAGAAAAATTATTTTCTGTGATCTCATATCCTTTTTTAACATTTCTACCTTCAGTAGAACGTGGCCATGTATAAACTTTATGTTCCCTATATAAACACAAATCCCTATCTATTTTCTTCAGTTTCCTACTATAAACAGTTTTTGCTTTGTTCTCAGCATATACAAATTGTTTTTGGTACAAGTCATACCATTCATCAAATCTAGCATTGTTCACAATCTCTCCATTCAAAATTTCCACTTCATTTAATAACAGAGACATTTTCCCATCATTGTACTTAATTAGTTTCTTAATAAAATAAAAACCAAATTCGTCATGCATTTCATTAAAATCACGAATAACATCCCCTTCATATTTTAAACCAAGAGGTAATTTGAAAAATCTAATGCCCTTTGGAACTATGCCTAAAGTAAGGCATTTACCTAAGTAGGCATTATCAATTTTTGCACATTTTAATAAAATTAATTTTTTACCTAATGCACAAATCTTATCTTTGATAAACTCAGAAGGGTGTACTTTTCTTTCCTTACTTATGTTATTATTAACCCCCTCTGTAAAATAATCTGTTTCTTCATTCAAAAAATCATTTAAAATATCATTTCCAACATTTTTTGGGGTATACTTTTTACCCTGCTTTAAAATATTTTTAGAAATAGGGCTTAAAACATTGTCTCTTGTTTCTGTACCTTTACAGAATTCAAGTCCCTTAGAAATCGAAGCAGCATACGATTTCGTTTGCACCTTCCCTTTCGGTTTCGCGCTCAACTTATAAAACTCATCCCGTTGCAAAAGACTCAAATCGAAGGTGAAGTCGCCTGCTGGTGATAAATTAATGTCTACTTCCTTATTATCCAGGTAGAGTGCTGTTTTCGGCGTTCCTGTAGGGTTGAATAAACCTTGTCCATTAGCAATTTCTTCGTCGCTGACAAAAACCTCCGAAATGTTTTCATTCTGAGGTGAAGGTAAATCTGCCCCTGACTTACACTTCACATTATCGTTAGTTCCACCAAACTGGATAGTTTCAGAAAGCTTCCCCACTAACTCGAGGAGCCTGCTTACGTCACTCTGCAGTGACGTCACTTCCGCCCGAAGCTCCGAATACTCTGTCCTGCTCAATGAAGCAGATGGTGAACCGGAATCTGCCATTCTCCTGACAATATAACAAAAGTAAACTCTTGAAAGTCCAACCACATACAATAGAAATAGCAGTAACCAGTCCTCAGCTCGAGCAAGACTCAAGTACTGTAGGCAAACAAACAATCTTTTGCTGGTAAAAACACAAATTTATTTCCACGAGTAAAATCCAACTATACAGTGATCTCTTGGTTAAGCGCTTTCATCTGAGTACATCAGATTTCATCAGAACCACTATTAGCCCATTCAACTCTCTTTTTAAATTAAAATTGGCGCCAAAAATGTTATAGTATGTGTTTTCTTAAAGATACATTTCAAAAACCTATTCTAAAAAAACAGTTTACAGAAAAATACCCTATAAATGTCTTAACAAATGTTTAAAAACAGTGTTTATACAAATTATCATAATATATATGTGCAAAATGCAAAAAGTGAACAAATATGAGAATATAAAATATACCTCATAATAAGTCATTCCAAATCATAGTAAAAATTATTATAAAAAATATATTATGTAATATAATATATGTAACTCAACACAATTACAGGACTGTACATCAAGACCTGAAAACATTGCATCTGACAGCCTGGAGGCTACCATGACTTCAACACCAAACTCTCTTTCCAAATCTGTTCAAGAGATCTTGCTGGAAGCACGCAGACCTTCCACCAGAAAAGCCTATTCAGCCAAGTGGAAGAGATTCAGTATCTGGAATGCCAACAGGGGTCAGGACACAGCATTACTGAGTATATCTCAAATATTAGAATACTTGGCAGAACTATTTCATACTGGACTCTCATACTCCTCAATAAAGATTCATGCCTCAGCAATCTCGGCAAAATACAACTGTGACCCTCCAGTGTTTTCGCATCCTCTGCTAAGACAGTTTCTAAGAGGGATAAAGAATATCAAACCTCCCAGAAAACAGCCAGTACCTGCATGGGACCTCAACTACGTGTTGGAAAAACTAACTCTTCCTCCATTTGAGCCAGCAGCAACCTCAGAAATGCAATTTCTGTCATGGAAGATGGCCTTCTTATTGGCAGTCACCTCTGCAAGAAGAGTTTGGAGATACAGGCACTCATGGCAGTGCCCCTTCCTCATTTTTCAAGACAGAGTCTCTCTAAGAACCAATCCTACATTCATGCCAAAAGTAATTTCCAGGGTGTCTCTAAATCAAGCTATTCATCTACCTGCATTCTTCCCCAATCCTCAAAATAAGGGGAAAAACTACTGCATACTTTGGACATACACAGACAATTACGCTACTACTTGGACAGAACTAAGGCCACCAGAAGGTCTGACCAGCAGTTTGTAGCCTATGCTGCTGGAGTACAAGGAAAAGCAATCTCCAAGCAAACAATTTCAAAATGGATTGGACATTGCATCAGATTTTGCTATTCTTTCCATGGAAAAGGTGTGCCAGCCAATATCAGGCCACATTCCACCAGAGCTATAGCCACTTCCACAGCTTTCCTAAGAGGAATGGCAACAAAGGATATTTTAGAAGCTGCTACATGGAGCTCCGTGCATACATTTACCAAGCACTACAACCTGCCCTTATACTCCAGATCCCGAGCAGGCTTTGCTTCGGCAGTCCTGCAGGGGATTTTAGCTACACCATCCTTATCATAGTTCCATCCACCCCCAGCTTGGCTATGGTACTCAACCCATATGTTATGACTGCAGTTGCATTCTTGAAGGACATAGTACAGTTTTGTACCTACCATAAATGTAGATGTCAGATATGCAACTGCAGTCGGATTTTCCCACCCTCCTACCCCTCTGTATCCTTCTTTTTGGGTCCCTACCCCTCTTCCCTTCAGCTGGGGGTATCTCCTATGGTGTATCTGTTTATTACTGTTGTGCATGTTTGGGATTATTTTATCCATTTACCAAATTTAGCCTTCCTAGGAGGGCACCTGGCATCTGGGGCAAGAAACTGAAGAAGATGGCGTCGGCCGATGCCTTTATACTCCAGCCGTTGTGACGTCGGAGAGGAGGCGACACCAGCCGACGCCGGACCCAGACTTTGGATTTCGGCCGACCGAGGGCTGCCTGAGGCAGGACAACCCATATGTTATGACTGCAGTTGCATATCTATCGGACATCTACATTTATGGTAGGTACAAAACTGTACTTTTTGATTCCTTGGAGGCCTCTTGCAGGGCCGCAGTTACTGGATCTGTGATCAGAAGGCATGTCTGGCTCAAGCCGCAAAATCTGCGTGATCATGTTAAAGCTAAATTGTTGGATGTCCCTTTACAGCATGATACTCTGGTAATAAGGCAGAAGTTTTAAAGAAAATGGAAGACTAAGCTAAATCTATGCAAACTGTAAAAGATTTCTTACAAGTGCAGCCACCCAGATTCCGAAGGCACTGGCCTACTAAAAACCGGTCCTTTCCTGTGTCCACAGAGCCTTTCAAGGCAAATCCAGGCACTCAGAAGGCTCTAGATACCCATCACAGGGTTCTTACAGGTCACAGTCATGGGGTGTCTCCACCTCCAAATCTGGAGGAAACAAAGCACAACCCTACAGTAAGCAGTCTCGATGACTTCCCTCTACCTTTACCAAGTACATATCTTTTGGCAGCCCCCCTGCGGGGGGGGGGGGGGGTGAGAATTAGCACTTCATGCTCAAAATTGGCAGTTAATTACCCAGGACAAGTGGGAATTAAAAATAGTATCCCAGGGGTACAGATTTAATTTCCATACTTTGCCAATTCCAGACGGTTGGCCAGATCTGCCACAAAATCAATGGGCAGAAGCTCAGAAACAAGTTGCATCCCTCATGGATATGGGGCTATTCAACCAGTACCAGAACAGGAAAAAAGACAAGGTTTTTATTCAAGGTTGTTCCTGGTACCCAGAAAAGACACTGCCTGGCATCCAATACTGGACTTATCGATTTTGAACAAGTTCCTGGACATTCCAAAAGTCAAAATGCTGACTTTACAATAGCTACTGTCTGTTCTGGGCCGGAACGCTTGGTTAGTGACTTTAGACTTAAGAGGCATACCTGCATATCCCAATAAGGGAATTGTGCAGAAGATACCACTGCTTCAAGGCAAGTTTTTTGCATTACCAGTTCTCTGCACTGCCCTTTGGCTTATGTAGTGCACCCAGGGTCTTTACTAAGTGCCTGGCACCAGTAATTGCATTTTGCAGACAAGCATACAAATTTATCCATACCTGGATGACTGTCTCATTCAAGCAGAAAACAAGGACATTCTTCTTCAACATCTGGCGTTTTGTAAAAAGGCTTCTAATATGCCTAGGGTACACAGTAAACGAAAAGAAATCCCAACTGGTACCCTCTCAAGTAATTACATTCCTGGGTGCAAGCTTGAATACAACTGCCCAGATGGCTTACCTTACGCCAGACAAAGGCAACTGACTACTTCAAACAGATGGCAATAAAAACCCAGTTATCTGCAAAACGAATTCTGCAGGCTTTGGGGTTCATGGCATCCAGCATTCTACTAATTCCATATGCAAGACTGCATATGAAGAAACTACAGTGGTATCTAAACAGTTAATGGAGTCAACATGATCAGTCTGGAAACAATGATACCTCTCATTCCCTGCCTACAACAGGAGTTTCTTTGGTGGGCAGCGACATGTCACCAGAACATGGGACGGTCTTTCACTCTACCCCCTGCCATCCAAACCCTAACTACAGACGCATCAGACTATGCTTGGGGAGCCCACCTGGCGGGTAGATGCATTTGTTTTGGGCTCCATATGAACTGAATGCATCTGCGTATCAACCAGGAGGAGATGGTAGCTGTTCAGAATGTCCTGACAGCCTTCAAGGATTTACTTCATCCAGGACAGCTATTGATAGACGGACAACACTACGGTTATATGATAAAGAAGCGGGGGTACACATTCCTACCCTCTTTGCAGACTAGCCATGGCATTGTGGGACACACTGACTTACCAAGTACATCTTCAAGCTCAATTCCAGCCAGGAAAACAAAATACTCTGGCAGACTATCTAAGCAGAAATCTTATGGACCCTCCTGAGCGGAAACTTGACCCACAAGTCTTCAGCATGATGACAGAGAAATGGGGGAGAACAGACATAGATCTATTTGCCTCTCCCCAAAATTATCAACTGGACAAATTCTGCAAAAGGACTATCACAGACAAGCATGGAAAGTGGATGCCCTATCCTTCAGTTGACAGTCTACGCCTTTCCTCCTCTGCCTCTTCTCCCCAAGGTGTTACTAAAGGTCAGACAGGAAAAAACAAAAATGATCCAAATTGCCCCGGACTGGCCTCGCCAGCACTGGTACTCAGTTCTAAAGAATATATCTCAACTCCCTCCTTGGTTCTTGCCTCAAATACCTCATCTACTGTCTCAGCAGAGCAAACAAATTCTGCACAATCAGCTCCAAATTCTGAACCTGGCACCGTGGCTGATCTTGTAATTATTCAAACAACTTCTCTCAGTAAATCTGTGATGGATGTCATTTTGGAAGCCAGAAGGCCTAGTACTAGAAAATATTATGCTGGTAAATGGAAGAGATTCTGTGCTTGGAACCAAGCACAAGGAACAGACACAGCAAAGCCCAATATTCCTCAGATTTTACAATATTTGACTGAGATGCTTGACGAGGACCCATCTTTTTCATCAATAAAAATCCATGCCTCTGCCATCTCGGCTCATTACAACACAGAGCCTCCCCTCTTTTCTCAGCCTCTGCTTAAACTGTATCTTAGAGGGGCGAAAAATTTAAGGCCTCCCAGAAGATCACAAACTCCTGCATGGGACCTCAATTTTGTGCTGGAAAGCCTCACCCTGCCTCCTTTTGAACCAGCAGCTACTGCGGATATAAAATATCTATCTTGGAAAACAGCTTTTCTCTTGGAAGTCATTTCAGCAAGAAGAGTTTCAGAACTACAGGCTCTCATGGCTATGGAGCCTTTTGTTACATTTTATGTCCCTCAGGACCAATCCTTCTTTTATGCCTAAGGTGGTATCCAATGTAGCAGTTAACCAGACAATTCACCTGCCAACTTTTTACCCAAATCCGCAGAACAAGGGGAAGCGGATTCTGCATTCATGTGACGTACAGACAACTAAGACCCTACTTGAACAGGACCATATCTCTAAGAAAGTCTGAGCAACTACTGGTAACATTTGCTGCAGGGTCAGAGGGGAAGGCTATATCAAAGCAGACTATTTCTAAGTGGATAAGCCACTGCATTCATTTCTGCTACCTGCACCATGGTAAACCTGTGCCCAAGGGGATCAGATCTCATTCCACCAGAGCTGTCTCTACCTCAGCAGCTCTTCTCAGAGGGGTTCCAACCAAAGGCATTCTAGAGGCTGCTACTTGGAGCTCTGTTCATACCTTCACGAAGTATTGTCATTTGCCTCTCTTCTCCAAATCCAGGGCAGGCTTTGCTACTGCAGTTCTGCAGGGCCTTATAGCCACCCCTAATGCTGTTTAGTTCCATCCTCCCATCCATAGCTTTGGGATTCTACCCAAATGTAATGACTGCAACAGAGAAAAACGAAGAACATAGAACAGTTGTGTACTCTTACCACAAATGTAGATGTTGGAGTGTGTTCACTGTTGCAGTCTGGGTTACCCACCCGCCATCCCCCTTTTCTATACCTTTTCTTTCCTGCACTATATACTAAAGCCTTGGTTTGGGAGGCATCTGATAACTGGGGCAAGAAAAACTGAATAAAATGGCGTCGGCTGATTGTTTTATACCCCCTGACGACCTGACGACATGGAAGAGGAGACGGCAACCGATGCAGGACCCAAGACTTTGATATTCAGGCCGACTGAAGGCAACCTGTCAGCTGATTACCCAAATATAATGACTGCAACAGTGAATGCACTCTAACATCTACATTTATGGTCAGTGTACACAACTGTACTTTCGCAAGTGCCGGTCGGCCGACTCCTGAATTTTCTGTTTTGAGTTTCAGAACCGAAGTCTTCAAACTGAAGCTAAGTACCCTGTTGGGGAAACTTTTTCTTGCTCCTTACCGATGTCAGTAAAAGTTAATAATTGTATTTGTGAGAAGCAAATACCTCTCGAGGATTTTCATTTGTACTGTATTCCTTGCCTAGGCCCTGACCACAACGTGCCTTGCTGTCGGTTTTGTGGGAACGCACTGTTAAGAGTCTGTATACTTTTGCTTCTAAATACTTGGGTTCTAGATTTAACTATTCTGAAATGTCGTCTGTTAGCAATCTGACTAATGGAATTCACAGAAAACGCAAAGAAAAAGACAGACATACCGTCAAGGTCCAAAACCGATGACGAAGCTTCTCCTAAGCCAGTCGCTGGTTTGCCGGTACTCAGTGAGGCGCTTTTGCAGCCCCTTATGTCCGCTACTTTTGAGTTGCAGGCCTCTCTACCAAGACCATTTTGGAGTCCAGTATGCCACGAGATTCTTCAAGTATTGAACCCGCAAATGTCTCTCCCTTGGATGGGTCCGGAGCTGCTGAGCAAGCACTGGCTTCTGAGGGTGTTTTCAGGTATAAAGATTTGTATATTAAACAGATGCCACCATCAAAAACAAGGCCAAAACCAACTTTTATGTCTAAAAAACTGACCCATGAGCCACATGCACAGGCCCCTATGCCTAAAAAACAAATGATCAAAATGGCTGAGGATTTAATTACCTTGATCAGGGGATGTCCTTCATGGATGCATCTGCAGTCATAACAACTGGGTTGTCCTGTCGTCAGGCAGCCCTTCGGTCGGCCGGATTCCAAAGTCCGGGTCCGGCTTCGGCTGATGTCGCACTTCACCCGACGTCATCTCTGTTGGTCTTCGGGTATAAAGGCATCAGCCGACGCCATTTTCCTCAGTCTTTCTTGCCGCGTGGCGCCCGAAGCAGAAGCTGTTCGCAAGTGCCGGTCGGTCAGATCCAGAGATTACTACTTCCGAATACTACTTCGAAGACTTCTAAAAGCTAAGTACCCCGTTGGGGACTCTTTCTTGCCTCAGCCGATGTCAGAAAAAGTCAATAACTGTTTAACTTGTGGGAAACAAATACCTCATAAAGATTTCCACTCTTACTGTTTGCCTTGTTTAGGCCCAGACCACGACGTAGCAGCCTGTTCAGCCTGTGCCTCATTCAACCGACGAACGCTTAGGCGTCGGTCGGAGTTTGCTGAACAGTTTTTCGGCTCAGATTTTGCGTACATTATGCCGTCGGATCCTCCGACTACCCAGATTGTTAAAAAACGCAAAGAAAGACAGACACTCGCGGTCCGCGGTTTCGGCCGAAACCATGGTTAAGCAAACCGCGAGTGTCTCGGTTTCGGCCAAACCGAGAAAACTGATCAAAGCACAGCTGAATCAATGACTACTACTGAGGCTCCTGCTACCTTACTTGAAACGGCCTCAGAAATCTTACCTACAGTGGTTACTAGTGACTTATCAGACACCATCCCTTTGGATGTCTCTACCCCAGCACGTGGTGCTGCTAGGCCTCCTGCAGCCATGTCTATTAAGGCCTTTGCCAGGGCTAAAGCAGCCAAATCTACTAAATCAGTGCCTGTTAAGCCCCCTACTAGGCCCACTTCTAGTTCACAAATGCTTACTCTGGCAGAGGATTTAATATCCTTAATTAGGGATCTCAATCTCACCCAGACAGGGCCTCTCAGCCCCAGAAAAGAGACCTAGAGCAGAGCCCCTGAGCCTGTGTCCCTGATGATTCCATGGAGGACTCTGATATTACAGACCAGCCAGAGGCTCATTTCTCCAATTATGAAGACTCAGATGCTGAAGAATCCATTCCAGCTGCTTCTCCACCAGAAGAATTCTCCTTTGGGGAAACCTTACATGCCATGCGAGAACAATTCCAATGGCAGGAACAGGATTTCTCAGATTCCAGAAAAGACTTAGGACTTTTCTGCACCTACCACAACACAGGCCTTTAGCTATACCTCCTGTCCTCTCTGTTGTGGACGATGCATTTAATGATGTCTGCACTGCACCAGATTCCTTACCTCCAGCCCCTGTCAAACCAGACAGATTTTACAGGGTTCCAGACACTCATCACCACTTATACAAGGCCCCACTTGCAGACCCGAAACCATATCCCAGGGGCCTAAGGCAGCAGCCTCGACCACAGCAAAACCCTATTCCTTCTCAAAGGGAAGCCAGGTCTTTAGACAGATGGGGCAAAAAGGTTTACACCTCTGCTACTCTCTCAGCTAGAGCTTTAAATTGTCAGTTTCACATGATACAATACCAAGAGTTTATGCTTGATCAGTTAACTAAAAAGCTATCCTCTGATGACTCTATAGATAAGAAATATATATTAGAAATGGTAAATAACATACAACAGGTTAGTAACCATTCCTTAAAATGTGGCTATGATGCACTGGAGGCGTCATTTAGATCAGCCATGACTGGCACAGTGATAAGAAGACATGCATGGCTGAAGTAACAGGTCTTACCGGATCATGTTAAAGCTAAGTTATTAGATGCACCTATGGATAAGGCCAGTTTGTTTGGTACACCTGCCCAGCAGGTAATGAAGAAAATGGAAGAAAAGGCAAAATCTGTACAAACAGTTAAAGATTTCTTGCAGGTTCAACCCCCAAGGTTTAGCAGGAACTGGCCTGCCAAAAATTGGTCCTTTCCTGACTCCACAAGATCCCAAAGGGGCAGGAATAGACGTCCCAGAGGCAGAAATCAATCCAGAGGGGTGCCTACAAAGAACGACAGTGGCAAGGTAATAGCAGAGGCACAGACACAGCCACTGCCACTACAACAGCACAGTGACTTGTTTCTAACTCCGCCTACCAGGGAACAAATAGCAGCACCATTAGGCGGAAAATTAACCTTATTTTGAAAAACTGGCACTATATCACAAAAGACAAGTGGATTCTGCAAACCATAGACCAAGGATACCGGTTCCACTTCCACACTTTACCAGTCAAAGAGGAATGCCAAACCTGCCTCCAAATCAAAAACAGAAGCTCTACAGCAGATAATGCAACTAACAAAGATGAGAGCTGTGGAAAAAGTGCCAATAACAGAACAAGGCAAAGGATTCTACTCCAGACTATTCCTAGTTCCAAGAAAGGAAAAAAGCTGGAGACCTATTCTCGACCTGTCCATCTTAAATACATACATCATTGTCCCAAAATTCAAAATGCTGACCCTCCAGCAACTTCTTCCCATGCTGGGCAAGGAGTGCTGGCTGTTAACTCTAGATCTCAAGGAGGCATACCTGCACGTCCCCATACGACCAATCTGCAGAAGATACCTCAGATTTCTTGCAGGATCAGAGCACTATCAATTCTCAGCATTGCCCTTTGGCTTATCTACTGCGCCCAGAGTATTCACAAAATGCCTGGCATCAGTAATCGCTCACTGCAGACTACAGGGAATCCAAATTTATCCATACCTGGACGACTGTCTGCTACAGGGGGACAACAAAAGCAAGCTGACAACAGATTTACAAAGGGTCATTTACTTGCTACAAGCACTGGGATACACAGTCAATTTACAAAAGTCAAGGCTGATACCATCCCAAACAAGGACATTCTTGGGCGGAATTGGACACAGTAAAACAAATGGCATTCCTAACTGCAGAAAACAAAAGAACTCCTCTTTACTTCTTGGCACTAACAAAACAGAACAAGCTAACAGCAAGAAAAGTTCTACAGGCCTTGGGTTTCATGGCATCCTGCATAATCTTGGTTCCACATGCCAGACTACATATGAGAAAACTACAGTGGTACCTAAAGAATTTATGGTCCCAACACAGGCACAGCCTAGAAGCAGAAATTCCTCTAATCCCATGCCTAAAACAGGAGTTCCTATGGTGGGCTCAAGCATGCCAGTCAAATCCAGGCCTACCTTTCCACAACTATCAAGCAAGCCAAACCATCACAACAGACGCCTCAGACCTAGGATGGGGGGCTCACATGCTGGACAAATGCGTACAAGGATTGTGGACACAGGACCAGCTCCATTTGCACATCAACCTAAAAGAAATGCTGGCAGTAAAGCTGGCAATCCAAAAATTCAGACCATTCCTCAAAGCAGGACATTTGATGATAAGGACAGACAACACCACAGTCATGTGGTACATCAACAAACAGGGAGGCACTCATTCATACCCCCTATGCAGAATGACTTTGGACCTTTGGAACCTGGCGCTCAGCGACAACATCCAGTTACAGGCAATGTTCGTACCAGGAAAGGAGAAAACTCTAGCAGACATGTTAAGCAGAACCACCTCGGATGCTCACGAATGGATGCTACACCCGGACATCTTCAAGGCCATCTCAAAGAAATGGGGAATGCCACAGATAGATCTATTCGCTTCCCCTCTCAATCACCAGCTCAAAAAATTCTGCACAAGGACGTTCCACCCACTTGCATGGAAAGTGGACTCGCTCTCCTTCAGCTGGAAAGGTCTGACAGCATATGCATTCCCACCTCTTCCCTTGATAAACAAGGTATTACTAAAAATCAAGGAGGAACGCCCAAGGATAACCCTGATAGCTCCAAACTGGCCAAGACAACACTGGTACCCATTGCTGAGGAGCATGTCTCGGGACAAAGTATGGCCAATACCCCTGATGCCTTTGATGTTAACCCAGAACAACTACAGCATCATGCATCCAAACCTAAAAACTTTGCAACTGTGACTGCATGGAACATCACATAGCAGCAACTAATCCAGAGCTTTCCCAAAGGGTTAAAGACATTATCCTTGAAGCCCGCAGACCTTCAACAAGAAGGAACTATGCAGGAAAATGGAAAAGGTTTGTCATTTGGAGTGCTGAAAGAGGAAAAGATGTGTCCAATATAGACATTGCTAACATTCTGGAGTATTTGGCAGAGCTTCTACATACAGGCCTGTCCTATTCCTCCATCAAGGTACATGCATCAGCTGTTTCAGCAGAATACAGCTTTGATCCACCTGTCTTTTCACATCCTTTACTCAGGCAGTTCCTCAGAGGGATCAAGAATATAAAACCTCCTAGGAAACCACCATTGCCAGCTTGGGATTTGAACTTTGTGCTGGAAAAATTGACACTCGCACCTTTTGAACCAGCAGCAACAGCAGACCTGCAGCATCTATTGTGGAAAACTGCTTTCCTACTGGCAATAACCTCAGCAAGAAGGGTTTCTGAACTTCAGGCCCTAATGGCAGTACAACCCTTCCTAATCTTCCACCAAGATAGAGTGTCCATGAGGACTAATCCTACATTTATGCCTAAGGTGGTATCCAGAGTGTCTTTAAACCAGGCAATCCACCTACCTACCTTCTTCCCAAACCCACAAAACAGAGGGAAAGAATGCTGCATACCTTGGATGTACATAGACAGCTACGCTACTACCTGGACAGAACAAAAGTAACAGAAAAACTGACCAGCTGTTTGTAGCCTATGCAACAGGAAGGGAAGGAAAAGCGATTTCCAAACAGACAATCTCCAAATGGATAGGAAATTGCATACGATTCTGTTACTCCTTTCATGGAAAACCAATTCCACAGAACATAAGGCCTCATTCTACAAGGGCAACAGCCACTACCACAGCCTTCTTACGAGGAGTGGCAACCAAGGACATTATTGAGGCGGCTACTTGGACCTCCGTGCATACATTTGCCAAGCATTATAATTTACCTCTGTATTCCAGATCCCGAGCAGGGTTTGCCACTGCTGTACTGCAAGGGATCCTAACCACACCATAATCTATTCTTCCTCCTCCCTAGTTGGCTATGGTATTCTACCCAGTTGTTATGACTGCAGATGCATCCATGAAGGACATAGTACAGTTTTGTACCTACCATAAATGTAGATGTCCGAACTGGATAGCATCTGCAGTCAGGATTACCTCCCTCCTTCCCTCTGTGGTACTCCTAGGTATTTACCCTCCTAATAGCTAGCTGGCGGGGGGGAGTCTCTTATGGTGTATTTGTTTGTATATATGTACATACATGCTTATTTTTTGTGTTTGCCTTCTATCTTTTTGGAAACATTGGCATTTACCCAAAATTTAGCCTTCCAAGAGGGCAACTGGCATCTGGGGCAAGAAACACTGAGGAAAATGGCGTCGGCTGATGCCTTTATACCCGAAGACCAACAGAGATGACGTCGGGTGAAGTGCGACATCAGCCGAAGCCGGACCCGGACTTTGGAATCCGGCCGACCGAAGGGCTGCCTGACGACAGGACAACCCAGTTGTTATGACTGCAGATGCTATCCAGTTCGGACATCTACATTTATGGTAGGTACAAAACTGTACTTACCCAGCCCCCTCCTGCTAAGAGGCCTAGGTAAGGCACTGATTATGAATCTTCAGATCAGGTTTCCATTTCTTCAGATTCCTCTTCTGATCAGGAATTTTCTATTCCCCCTTATGAGGACTCTGATGCAGAAGAATCCATCCCTTCTGCTTCTCCTCCTGAGGATTTTTCTTTTGGAGAGACTTTGCATACCTTAAGGGAACATTTTCATTGGAAGAGTTAAGATTTTTCAGAATCCAAAAAGAGGTTTGGGGATTTTCTTTTTCTTCCTCAGCATAGGCTTTTGGCTATTCCTCCGGTTTTAGACATTGATTATGTTTTCTCAGAATCCAGCATGGCTCCTGATTCCCTGCCTCTGGCTCCTAGTAAGCCAGACAGATATTACAGGGTTCCTGACTCCCACAAGTTACTTTACAAAAATCCTACTGCTGACCCCGAAACAATTTCTCAGGGTCCCAAGGGTGTTGAGGCTTCTACTGCTAAAAATCCTACCCCTTCTGGTAGAGACTCCAGGGTGCTGGATAGATGGTGTGAGAAGCTCTGTATGTCTGCAACCCTGGCAGTCAGGGCTTTAAACTGTCAATTTCATATGCTTAAATATCAACAGCATGTCATGGGCTAACAAACAGAAAATGTTGATTTCTGATTGTGGGAAAATAGTTACAGGATTTATTGCATTCAGCTGAACAAGTTGGAAAGCATACTTAACAATGTGGTTTTGATTCCTTGAAGGCCTCTAGCAGGGACACTGTAACTGGATCTGTGATAAAAAGGCATGCTTGGCTCAAGGAGCAAAATCTCCCTGATCATGTTAAAGCTAAATTACTGGATGCTCCTTCACAGCAGGACAGTCTGTTTTGTAATAAGGCAGAAGAAGTTTTGAAAAGGATGGAAGACAAAGCTAAATCTATGCAAATTATAAAAGATTTCTTGCAAGTGCAGCCACCCAGGTTCAGTAGGCACTGGCCTTCTAAGAATTGGTCCTTTCCAGTACCCAGCAGAGCCACTCAGGTCAAAACCAGACACTCCAAGGCCTCCAGGTTTCAGTCACAAGGATCTTACAGGACAAAACAAAGGGGTGCTTCCACCTCCAAATCAGGAAGTAGCAAAGCACCACAGTACGGTAAACAGTCTCAATGACTTTCCTCTACTATTTCCAAGCACTTAACTTTATGGCAGCCCCTTTGGGGGGAAAAACTAGAACTTCATGCTCAAAATTGGCATCTAATTACCCAGGACAAGTGGGTCTTAAATACAGTATCCCAGGGGTACAGATTTCATTTCCACACGTTGCCATCTTCAAACGGATGGCCAGATCTGCCACCAAATCAGTGGGTAGAGGCCCAGAAATAAGTCCTGTCCCTCATGGATAATGGGGGCTATTCAGCCAATACCAGAAAAGAAAAAAGGACAAAGTTTTTATTCAAGACTTTTCCTGGTACCCAGAAAAGACGAATCATGGCATCCAATTCTAAATACTTTCCTGGACATTCCAAAATTCAAGATGCTGACTCTACAACAGCTACTGCCTATGCTAGGCAAGAATGCCTGGTTGGTAATTCAAGACTTAAGAGGCTTACCTGCATATCCCAATCAGGTAATCTTGCAGAAGATACCTCCGCTTCAAAGCAGGCTATTGGCATTACCAGTTCTCTACACTGCCCTTTGGCTTATCCACTGCACCCAGGGTCTTCACAAAATGCCTGGCACTAGTGATTGCATTTTGCAGACAAAGAAGCATTCAAATTTTCCCTTATCTGGATAATTCTCTAATTCAGGCAGAGGACAAGGACATTCTTCTACAACATCTGGTGTTTGTAAAAAGGCTTCTAACATGCCTAGGGTACACCATAAACAAAAAGAAATCAGAACTGGTACCCCCTCAAATAATTAAATTCCTGGGTGCAAGCTTGAATATAACTGCCCAGATGGCTTATCTCACGCCAGACAAACAGGTTCACTTGATAACATACTTCAAAGTGGCCACTAAAACTAGCTATCTGCAAGACAAATTTGGCAGGCTTTGCGGTTCATGGCATCTTGCTTTTTACAAATTCCATATGCAAGACTGCATATGAGGAAACTTCAGTGGTACCTAAAAAGCTTATGGAGTCAACATGGTCACAGCCTGGAAACAATGATTCCTCTCATTTCTTTCCTGCAACAGGAGTTCCTTTGGTGGGCAGAGGCCTGTCACCAAAACAAGGGACTGTCATTGTCTACTTCCTGCCACTCAAACCCTGACTACATACGCATCAGACTGTGCTTAGAGGGACCATCTGGCAGGGAGATGCATTCAGGCGAATGGAGCCCAAATCAAATGCACCTACATATCAACCAGAAAGAAATGCTAGCTGTACAGAATGCTCCGACAGACTTCAAGGACTTCCTTCATCCAGGACAACTACTGATAGACAGACAACACCACAGTTATGTGGTACATAAACAAGCAGGGGGGTACCCACTCCTACCCCCTTTGCAGACTAGCCATGGCCTTGTGGAACACAGCCTTGACTTACCAAATATATCTACAGGCTCAATTCCTGCCAAGAAAGCAAAATACTCTGGCAGGCGACCTAAGCAGAAATCTTATGGACACACACGAATGGAAACTGGATCCACAAATCTTCGGCATGTTGACACGTAACTGGGGGAGCCCAGACATAGATTTTTTTGCCTCTCCCCAAAACTACCAGTTAGACAAATTTTGCACAAGAATTCATCACAAAAAAGCTTGGAAAGTGGATGCTGTATCCTTCAGCTTGGAAAACCTGTCAGTTTATGCCTTTCCCCCTCTACCTCTGCTCTCCAAGGTTTTACTAAAAGTCAGACAGGAAAAACCAAAAAGGATTGATTGCTCCAGACTGGCCTCGCCAACATTGCTCCAGACTGGCCTCGCCAACACTTGTACCCACTTTTAAGGAATGTCATACCTTCCTCCGTGGTACTTGCCTCTGGCACCTCACCTGTTGTCTCAGCAGAACTATCAAATTCTGCACACTCTGCTCCAAACTCTGAGTCTTGCAGCATGGCTAATCAACTAATTTCACCAATCACATCTCTCAGTAAACCTGTGGATGTTATTTTGGAGGCTAGAAGGCCTAGTACTAGAAATTCTTACGTTGATAAATGGAAGAGATTATGTGCCTGGAACCAAGCACAAGGAATAAACACAGCAATGCTCAATGTTCCCCAAATTCTGCAATATTTAACTGAGATGCTTCACAAGGGCCTATCTTTTTCTTCTATAAAAATCTATGCCTCTGCCATCTTGGGTCATTACAACATAGAGCCTCCTCTTTTCTCATCCCTTGCTAAAACAGTACCTCAGAGGGGCCAAAGATTTGAGACCCCAAGGAGAGCACCAACTCCTGCATGGGACTTCAATTTTGTGCTGGAAAAATTCACCCTGCCTCCTTTTGAACCAGCTGCTACTGCAGACATAAAATTTCTTTCCTGGAAGGCGGCCTTTCTTGTAGGAGTCATTTCAGCTAGAAGGATTTCAGAACTACAGGCTCTCATGGCAGTGGAATCTTTTGTTATCTTTTATCCGGACAGGGTGGCCCTCAGGACCAATCCTTCTTTTATGCCTAAGGTGGTATCCAGTGTGGCTCTTAACCAGACCATTCATCTGCCAACTTTTTTCCCAAATCTGCAGAACAAGGGAGAGTGGATTCTGCATTCATTGGATGTACACAGACAACTAAGTCTCTACTTAAACAGGACAAAATCTCTAAGACAGTCTGAGCAACTACTGGTGCCATTTGCTGCAGGGGCAGAGGGGAAGGCTATCTCAAAGCAGACTATTTCAAAATGGATAAGCCATTGTATTAGTTTCTGCTACATGCATCATGGTAAACCTGCCCCCAGGGGGATCCGATGCTATTCCACCAGGGCTGCATCTACTTAGGCCGCTTTTCTCAGAGGGTTCCTAGAAGCTGTTACTTGGAGCTCAGTTCATACATTCACAAAACATTACCATTTACCTCTCATCTAAATCTAGGGCAGGCTTTGCCACAGCTATCCTGCAGGGCCTTATAGCTGCTCCTAATGCTGTACAATTCCATCCTCCCATCCATAGCTTTGGGATTCTACCCAAATGTAATGACTGCAACAGTGAAACACGAAGAACATAGTACAGTTGTGTACACTTACCATAAATGTAGGTGGTAGAGTGTATTCAGTGTTGCAGTCCGGGTTACCCACCCGCCAGCCCCCTTTCTTCTTTATTATTATACCTCTTCTTTCCTTCACTATGCTCAAAAGCGTTTTTGGTGTATTTGCTTTTATTTGGAGGTAAATTTTTTGAGTTCTAAATTACATGCATATATATATATTCTCCCCATTTGGGGGGCACCTGACATCTGGGGCAGGAAAAACTAATTAAAATGGCGTCTGCTGCATGTTTTATACCCCTGACGACCTGACGTCATGGAAGAGGAGACGGCAACCGACGTAGGACCCAAGACTTTTATAATGAGGCCAACTGAGGGCTACATGCAAGCAGATAACCCAAATGTAATGAATGCAACAGTGAATACGCTCTAACGTATACATTCATGGTAAGTGTACGCAACTGTACTTTTTGCATTATCATAAATTTTCTGAAGGGTGCGAAGTCTGAAACTCAAATATCTGCCATTTTCTAACTTCAGTCTTCAGTGATTTGCTACCAATTTGTCTGAAAACTCCAATTTTTTTGAAAAATGGAGTAAAAGTACGAGGCGAAAATCTGGACATCCTGTTAAAATCTGTACAGTTGAGAGGTATACACCCAGATCTGTGTAGCTGGGGACTCTATCCTACAGGGTTGATGAAGACTGAGCAGACAACATCAAATGTAGTTATGTACTCACCGTAAATTTCCATCTGTGTTGTCTGCTCATTCTTAGTCTACCCCCCCCCCCCCCCTATCTGTGAAGGACTTGACTGACTATATTGGGATCCTTTTATTCCTCTGAGCTCCTGAGCAATCTTTTTTTGCTGTTCTTTTCTTGGAATGTAGTCTGTTAATTATAAATATTTGTAGCAAACTCTATCTGAGGTATGTAATGAAATTAAAGCTAAAATATTATTAGAAGATGTGTATAATTTAAATGAATCTATTATTCAGGATGAATTGTTTGATAGATGGTATGATTGTTACTCAAGTCAATTTAGTCCGGCTACAGCTAAAGTGAAAAATGCTTATGAAAGGAAAATGCACAAACTAGACAGGGATATGGACCTATATAGAAGAGACAGAGCATATGTGTGGCCTAAAAACGACAGAGATATAGAGGGAACATTTGAGGTGGCACAATCCAGAAGTAATAAAAGACACATGCGAAGGAATGAGGAAGTAAATTTTCAAGGAGGGCGATACTTTCCTGCACCAAAGAAACAGCCAAGGAGGTATTAGAGAAACACAGCAGCCCCACTATAGTGAATACTGTAGGTATGGTTTCAGACAAGGAGCAAGTCACAGGGCCTCCCACTACACAAAGGCTGGACAACGAAGCTACCTCAGAATCGGTCCCTAGCAAAGGGCCCAGTATTAGCAGCTTCAAAGGTTTTAACGTGTATAACTACACCGATACCCCTGTTACTAATGACTTTATATCACTTTTTAGCAAAGGTATGAAGTTTATACCTACGGTCAAGTTCAACTTGTTTGATCTTATTAAAGAAATAAAGTTTTTCTGTAGAAGGCTAAATTTGGCCATTCAATTCAATGATAGTTCTAATAAGATATTAGATAGTAGGAATTCCAACATTTTAAAGAAAAAAAGTACGTACATTCCAACTATGAATACGCAAGTCAACACATATGAGAATATGGTGTGTCACGACATTTACCATCTATACAAAGATATCAGATATGACAAAAGCTTTGGAAACGTTTTTACAGATAATTTAACTACAGACGAGAGAACTTGTTTGAAGGAATTAATTTTGAACAAAGAGATTAGAATCATGAAACCTGATAAGGGTGGAGGTGTCGTGATATTTGATAAAACTCAATATTACAATGAAATTCATAACATTTTACATGATTCAGGTAATTATGAAAAGGTGTCTTTAAACCAGATTAACACCGGACACAGGTACATTGATAATGCCTTGGAAGAATATTTCATTGACAATCGCATAACCAGTGAAATATATGAATATGCTAGAACTGATTACCCAGTGTTGGCACATATAGTTGGAATTCCAAAGATACACAAGAACCAGATTAAACCACCATTTAGACCAATCATCTCAGGATCTAAGTCAAAGACATTCAAGATAGGTACCATCATCGACCAGTGGACTAAGCACATCTACAATAGGGTGAACCACTTGGTCAAGGACTCATGGAATTTTCTTGGTCTATTAACTATGGACAAGTGGGACGACAACCTCACGTTCTTAACCATTGACGTCCAAGACCTCTTTTCAAGCATTCCTGTGACCATGGGGCTGGAATATTTCTGCAGCAGTCTGAGTAAATATTCAGGTAGCAGCTGGGATAGAGTGAATTTGATAATGGACATGATGTCTTTGGTGTTGGAACATAACTATATAGAACATCAAGGTGAATTTTTCAGACAATCCCGAGGGGTGGCCATGGGAGCATCATGTGCTCCGGTTTTTGCTAATCTGGTCATGCTAGAGTGGGAAAACCTATATATATTCCCAAGTGATTATTATAAACACATCAGGTTATATACTAGATTTTTTGGACGATGTGTTCATCATTTGGACTGGACCAACTGAAATGATTCCCACCTTTGTGGAATACCTTAACAACACTACGGATTTTCTTAGATTCACGTTCCAACACGACAAAAAGGGCATTGCCTATCTAGACACTTGGATAGGCAATACTGGAACAGGATTTGTGTCCAGACTGTACAGGAAGCCAACTTTTTCGAATGACTACATTCATTTCACCAGCTGCCACCCACGTCACATTTTCAAAAACATTGTGAAGGGTCAATGTATTAGAGCAGCAAGGATGTCATCAACCCTCGAAGATATGAATAGTGAAATTGACAACATCACACTTCTTTTCACAGAGAGGAACTACCCCAAGAAATTATTGGACGATATCACATCATATGTCAAAACACAATGGGGGAACAAATACATACCTCTATTAGGGAGACACACTGGACCACAAGAAGATCATATTAGGGCCTTCAACAAACAAGTATGTGTCATTCGATTCAGTCCTTTTGTTAACTTGATCATGGATATTTTGAAGAAGCATTGGAATATTATCACTTCTTCAGGTACTTTAGGCAGTATAGTTGGCACTGAAATATGCACTGTGTATAAAACAGGTAATAACATCAAGAAAATTTTGGAATGTGGAATGCAATATGAAAGAAATAGGAGTACTAAAGGGACTAGTAAATGTGGAAGATGCAATCAATGTACCTACATAAACACTATAGACACCATTAGACTTAACAATATCATGAATACCAAGATAATATGCAGAAAAGGGAATTGTAATTCTCAACGTCTAGTATATATAGCAACGTGCAAAGCGTGTCCGGCCTTTTATATAGGCAAAACAGAGAGGATGATAAAGAAACGGATATATGAACACACGTATAAAATAAAAAAACAAGACAAGAAAAATGCATTATACAGGCACATTCATGACAAAGGTACTGACCACAAGTTTAGTTTTTCCATTATAGATCAAGTTGATACAAAGGATAAAGGAGGAAACTGGAAGACTTACCTGGGATGGAAAGAAAGCAGATGGCAAATATGTACAGACGCCACCACACCACCAGGGATTAATGATTTTATCAGTTTGAAACCATTGCTAGCACTAAACTAAGAGTATTTGCATCACCACTCAATACACACATTAAGCACATTTTTATTTACAACAGGATGCAACTAGGTCCCAGTTTTCTTGATATTAGGATGTATATAATTTGGCCATTACAGCTGCAATATTTGGAAAGTTAAGCATTATAGAGTTTTATTATAGAGTACTCGACACCCAGCAAGACACTTAGAACATTATATAGAAATAGTTGGGCTAATGGGAAGTTATTTTACAATTCTTATCTTATTTTACATTTCTTATTTTACATATTTTATATCAGATATTTATGGAGATTTTAAGTATTATAAATATTTATTTATTATTAATATTTATTTAAATAGAGTGACATTAATTTATATTTAATTAATTCATGTTTTTAGAATAAGCTCATAGAATATGTTATTAGGACATCATTAGTTTACTAAAAATGTTACAGCACTTGTTGGTATATGCTTTAGTTAACATGGCTGCTTTAAATTGAGATTGCGTTTAGAATGATTAGTATTATTAATTAGTTAATTTATGGCGCCAAAATTGGTATAAAATGTATGGTCTGATGTACTATCATTGGTTCTGATGAAATCTGTATTACCACAGATGAAAGCGCTCAACCCTTGTGATCTTCGTTTTTTCTGTTTTGTGTAATAAAGTGCAATTTGTGAACAGTTATACCGGTTTCGAGTGATTGGGGGTCTACTTGCTGCATTGTGGATTTTCTATCTGAGGTATGCCAGAGGAGCTAGGCATTATGGGAAGGTTGGGAGGAGCTCCAGCTTTGGATCCTAAGCTTGCTGTTGGGTGTATCTGTTCAGAGCTCGGAACGGAGGACCCACATGTTTGATGACTGAAGCAGACAACACAGATGTAATGTTATGGTGAGTACTTAATTTTTTTTCGGGCCATGGCTACTGAGCCTCTTTTGGCTTTTCTTACCAAGTATTTGAAACCTTTGTTGGTGTAAGATCTAGAATTAAAGACACTACTGATTTTCTGAATATAGTAAAGGACATGCAGTTTGAAACAACAACATGGTATATGTGTACATTAGACATCGAGTCTTTGTACATGAATACTCCACAGTCTGTTAGCTGTTTGGTTAAACTGGGCCTATATAGCCATAGGTTGAACACATTTTTGCTTTGCTTGACTGATCATGTTTTGACTAAAAAATGTTTATTTTTATTGTGATTTTTTTACTTTCAGTTAAAAGGTAAGCAATGGAGGGCATTCTTTGCCTCCATTTATGCTGACCTATTTTTGGGGTATATAGAAGAAAAAGTTAACATAGTCATAACATTTTGTTTGGATCAAACCGGTATTTGAAGTTGCTCTCGAGTCGCTGCTTGTATAGAAATCTGATGTGGAAGAGTTTGTCCAACATTTAAATGATGATAAATGGGGTTTACAGTTTACTGTTGCTTATGTCCAGAAATTCCTTTTTTTGATATTAAGGTCACTAAAATATTGATGGCATGCTGGATACCTCCTTGTTTCATGAAGAGTTTCATTATAACTCCTTATTGTTGGATCATAGGAGGAAACTAGGCTGTTGGCCCTTATAAGCCTAGCCAAGAGTTAAGACAAATCAGACCCCGATGCCGCTGTCCAGCAGGGACAAAGCTGGAATCCCAGGTGTATGTTTTGTTTCCCATCCAGTTATCCAGATTGCTCTTAAAAGGGGTAAAAAGGTATTCTGCTTGATGTGGAGAGGGAGTCTATTCCATAGATGGAGTCTGGGACACATCTGTCATGCCAGCAAGTCTTGTTGATGTCACAGACCAGGTTAAGGCAGCGTGTTAGTTACCACCACCAACATATTGTCAACAACATTCCTAGATCCCAAATTTTACGGGTTAAGAGAATATGCTCTATGCTTTTCTGCAGAAAAGTTGCAGAAGCATAATGAAGAACTTGCATCCAGGTTTAGACCTAAGGGATGTAATAAGGTTGTCATAGAATGTGCTTGTAATTTTTGCTTAGTCTGTTGATAGGAATGTTTTATTGAAATATGTTAAAAATAAGCATGACAAACATCCCGTTTTGTTACCAGTTTTGGCAGACATTGGGGAATTCTTTTGGCTGAAAATAAGTTGGCCCAATTGTTCCCAACATGGTGTATATTTACAGACTGGGCAAAACTGTTGGTAAAATTTTTTTTTAAGTCATTAAAAAAAGTGATAATTTTGGAAGTTATGGGCAGTCTTCTATGGATGGTATACCCTTAGTAGACTGTTTTCCCTGTGGACATTGTGGCTTGCAAACATGTTATGAAAATTAAACAGTACTCCTCAGCTAATATGTCTCGAGTATTTGATATCAGATGTTTTAGTAATTGTATTTCTGAATGAGTTATCAAGTAGAATGTAAATCAGCTTTTTATGTAGGGCAGACATATAGACAGTTTAAAGTGCGTATTTATGAACACTCGAGTGACATTAGGAATTAAGGGGATGTCCAGTGCTTCATATAAACATGTTTTGCAACATACTACAGCTGTTTTAGATTTACAGCTATAGATCGTATTTGTTTTAGGGGCCCAAACAAACTTGGTTGGTATGACCTATTGAATAAGAGAACAAAACTGGACTGTGAGATTAGGAGTGCGTTTCTGCAGGTTTAACGTGTTCTGATGGGCTTTTGGGAGAAGGGGTGTGTCTGTTTTGAGATGTATTGTTTGTGTGTAATGCAGTTTCACTTGTTTTATGTGGCACTGAGGAAGGCTTTGGCCAAAACTGGTTTGCCTTTTTTGTAAATCAGCTTGTGCTTTTTGGGATTTTTCCATTAAACATTCTATATTGTCACTGATTGTTGTGCTGGCCGTTCGTGAGATTTTGCATTGATTTTTGGCCCTGTACTGGTGCTGCATGCGTTGAGTGTTTAGTGCTATGTATTTTTCAGTTTAACCATGAAAAAAAACATAACTGTTGCTTGGTTCTTTCTTCCAGCCACAAAAAAGAAAATTGGTAAACAGCTTTTGCCTCCACAGCATGTTACTTTAGTGTCTCAGCCACAGATGAGAGAGACTGCTATGGTCATTACTGGTTCCTCACACCTTTCACCCCCCCCCCCCCTGTCTCCCTCTTGTGTAGTTGTTAAAGCCACCATGCATTGGTGCACTGGAGGTTATATAGTGTTCTCTGTGGATAGAGTAACCTTGGTGGGCAGGGGAGTGCCTCTATTGTCTTCTGCCTAGCAAGAATGCTGTGCCTTTCCTTAAGTCTTTTCATGGCAAAAGTGAGTTTGAGTTTGTTTCCTCAGAAGCTATTGAAACAAAATAAAACACAGGCAATTTTCTTTCTCTTATTTGGAAAGGCGTAATCTGTTGGGTTTAGCTCCGGGTTTTGTTAGAGCTTTTGCCCCTTTCATTTCTGCCTTTTTTTCTGGCAAGAGAAAACGGAATTATTCAAGATGTTTGATTCTGAGGACATTGTGGTGTTGCTTGATCCCTTGAAGGACTGTTTTTTGGCATGTATTTCCATGACTAATAATTTGCTTCATTGGGATCATAATGACATAAGTCTCTGAGGTATTGTGATTTATTGCAACTGGATTTTCCTGAACCTTCACTAGTTCCTCCTGTCTGAAGGATATTTTTGATGGCCTGCAACTTGCCAGACAGCTAGCCTGTTGCCACCAGCAAAACAGATTCTGTAAAGCACTTGAGTATTTTTAAGTTCTTGTATCCCAATTCCAGATCAGACCCAGCAGTTCTCTGGTGAAGCCAGATGCTGCTAAACTTGTGATTTAATACCAGTCCCTTCCCTTCTGACAAGGATGGGAAAACTTTTATTGGAGTTGGGAAAAGTGTATTCTTCTGCCATACATATTACAATTCTCAGCTGTCAAGCTCATGTTTAGGTTTTCTCTGAGAACATGGGTAATATGTAATTGCTTTCTTTTTTGAGGAAAAAAAATGTGTGTGTAACCTAATTGGTTTGAAGCCTAAAGTGGCTACCCCCTGTTTGAAATTTGCTTATAATTTGGCTGTTGTCACTGGAACTATAATGAAGTGGTTGGCTTGTTTGCAGTCTCAGAACCTCCATGAGGATGTCAAAGCTGACATTTTGATTTCTCCCTCATTTTTGCACCATGTGCTGCTGAGCAATGAGAGGAGCTCGTATAAGGAATCTTTTTGATTTTTTTTTCAGCCTTCCTTCTCCAAGTTTGTCACGGAGTTCAGTGTTACTTTTACAACTTTTTGTAAAAAGTAAAATAAACTCTGCAAGCTGCTAGTAAGCAGATGTTTCAAAAGCAGTGTCAGGGAGGTTCCAAAAAGAAAGGTGGAACCTCTCAGGACAAGACAGTATAGTAAGTCCATCTGTAAGACGACCCCCCCCCTTTCGCACCCTGACAAACCTTTAATTATTCTAGGAAATCATTTCTCTCTGGCAACAAGAGTGACAGATGAGTTCTGAAAGTAATTCAAGGGTACAGATAGCAGTGGGAGTGTTTCCCTCTTAAGGGATCACCCTTCATCTGCCAGACCACTACTCTCCATTTCTGCTGTGTTTCAGGGGGTAATAGCAGTGGTTCCTCCTTCTCTGTGAGAAGGATTTTATTCACAAATGGCTTTTGGTGCTAAAACAGATTCTTGGAGACCAGGTCTGGATCTGCCCTTTCTAAACCTGTTTGTGGTAGTGCCCAAGTTCATCATGTTATCCTTTCACCTCTTATTCCCCATTTGAGTTTTCTGGGAGCCTTTTAGATTTGAAAGATGCTTATTACAGCGGATTCTTGGGTAAAAAGCATCATTGCCAGAGGTTACTACATTCCCTTTACAAACCCCCCCCCTATGTATACAAGGATCCCAGACATTCCACCCAGTCTGAGAGAACTAGCGGCCATAAAAATCCACAACCTGCTAGACAAGAGTCATCCAACCAGTCCCAGTGGACCAAATAGGATCCGGAACTTACTCAAGGTTCTTTTTAGTTCCAAAGAAAACAGGGGACTGGAGGTCCATACTAGACCTCAGCAAGCTCAACACCTTCGTCAAGAAGGAGAAGTTCCGGATGGTCACGCTGCAATCAATTCTCCCGTTCTTGGCAACGGGTGATTGGATGTGCTCTATAGATCTCAAAGATGCTTGCTACCACATCAAAATGGACAGATCATCCAGAGATCACCTGCGTTTCCGGCTGGGGGCCAGTCATTACCAATTCAGAGCCCTGCCCTTTGGTCTCACCACAGCCCCTAGGGTGTTCAAATGTATGGCAGTGGTCACAGCTCACATGAGACGGTTGGGATTCCGGGTGTTTGCATATCTGGACGACTGGCTCCTCACCGCCACCTCCAGGCATCAACTATTACAAGCAAGAGACTACACCATAAACCTTAGTTCCCAGTTGGGTCTAACCCTAAACTTCGAAAAATCTGCGTTCTCGCCCTCGCAGCATATTAAATTTAATAGGGGCAGAACTGGACACAGTCAGTGCACGGATCAAGTTGCCCCAGTCAAGAATCGTATCTCTAAAAAATCAACTATCCAGCCTGCTGGTCCAGAACAAAGCTCCTGCGTCCCAAATACTGCATCTTTTAGGCACAATGGCAGCCACACTGATAGCAGTTCTGTTAGGTCGAATACACATGCTAATACTCCAGTGGCTACTCTTCGCGCAGTGATCTTACCAACGTCTGCCCATGTCACACGAGATTCGACTAACGAATCTTACCAATGTCTGCCCATGTCACACGAGATTCGACTAACGAATCTTTGCAAGAAGGATCTCAGTTGGTGGTTGAACAGAGACCAAGTGATAATCGGACGTCCTTTTGTTCTTCCCCAACCCAAAGCCACAGTGACCACGGATGCTTCCCTGATAGGGTTGGGGGGGCTATTTCAGGGAAAGACTGTCCAAGGCACTTGGTCAATCATGGAAACACATTTGCATATAAATGTCCTAGAGCTGAGAGCGGTGTTCCTAACGTTGCAACACTTTTACGATTCTCTTCCTCTAGGTACAATTGCTATCCAGACAGACATGTCGGTAGTCTGGTATATCAACAAGCAAGGAGGAACCAGATAATATCCCTTATGCCGGGAGGCCCTAAGAATTTGGCAGTGGGCTGTATCCACTAGACACTTTCTGATAGCAGCACATATCCCGGAGTCATCCAACGTGATAGCGGACAAACTAAACAGAACCATGCTGTTGCCTCACGAGTGGTCTCTCAAACAGAAGGTGGCGGAAGAGATCTTCCGCAGATGGGGCCAGCCTTGCTGCGACCTATTTGCATCTCCAATGAATGCCAAATGCAGCAGCTACTTTGCCCTTTATCCCCCACCAGGGAACAAACCGAGGGATGCACTCGTACCCTGTTGGCCCCCGGGCCTTTTGTATGCCTTTCCGCCAATACCCCTAATTCCAAAATTCATGCAGAAAGCCAAAAGTCTGGGAAGGACTGTGATCTTGATAGCACTGTCTTGGTCTCGACAGATTTGGTTCCCCTTCCTGCGGAAGTATCAAGTGGAAGAACCATGGATCCTGGACCCAGTGCTGGATCTTCTGACTCATTCGGGAGTTCTTCATCCCTCCCTCACCTCCCTAAAACGGACAGCTTGGCTGCTCCAATTCCCACATTAGCCAGGTCTCAAGATTTGTCTTCTGCGGTCCAGCATATTCTAGTTTCCTCTCATAAACTGTCTACCAGGAAGCTATACAATAGCAAATGGAAACTGTTTGTTCACTGGGCCTTTCAACATGACATCGATCCTTATGTAGCACCTGTTCATATCATCTTGGAGTTCTTATCTTCCTTGTTCCATAATGGCACAGCAGCTGCCACCATTCGAGTCCAATTGGCAGCTTTTTCCAATTTCCATGTGGGGTTTAATAGGTCTAACATCATGTCGCATAGACTATGTAAAGCATTCTTAAAAGGAAACCACCATCTCAGACCACCTATCAGACATCCTGCCTCTGCCTGGAATTTGAATCTGGTTTTATCCCAATTGATGCTCGCCCCCTTCGAACCCGCTTCATCCCGTTACTTAAAGTTCTTGTCTTGGAAAACTATATTCCTGGTAGCTATTACATCTGCACGTAGGGTCTCTGAACTTCAAGCCTTGGTCTCCAAACCCCCATATTTTATTTTTCACCCCGATAGTCTCTCCCTTAGGACTAATACTACCTTTCTTCCCAAGGTCTGTTCAGAAACTAACTTAAATCAGTCCATTGAGCTGCCAACCTTCTTCAGGCACCATACCAACAGACTGGAATATATGTTACACAAACTTGGTGTACACTGAGGTTCTATCCAGATAGAACGAAAGATTTCAGACAGTCGGATCAAATTTTCGTCTTACGCAGAAAATAAGAAAGGTTTTGCAGTATCAAAAATCACATTGTCTAACTGGCTGTCTGCATCAAATCCATTTATGCCTCCTCTAGTCAGTCATTAGAATCGAACGTCAAGGCCCACTCGACACTAGCTGTTTCTACGTCATTAGCTCATGCAGCTCAATTACACTTGGATACCATCTGTGCAGCTGCCACATGGTCAAAATCTCACACGTTTATCACTCCTTACAAAGTGGATAGGACCTCCAGGGACAGGGCTACCTGTGGTTCCACTGTGCTCAGTAATGTTCTCCCGTGAGCCACCCAGGATCAGGGTGCTTGGGACACTACTCACGTTTAAGAAAAAAATTGCGAGATGGAACAACTTCACATAAAGAAATTATGTCCTTACCATAACGTTCCATGTGAGTTGTTAATCTCTCCTTTTTGTTGTTACATTCCTGCCCACCTCCACCCTCCGGTCGAGCAGGATGGTTTCCTTGGTAGATTGGTCGAGTTGTCAGTCTGTATTGCATATTCTGTTTTTCCTATCTACAATCTTTTAGCTACCTTCTTAGGTAGACACTATAGTTTCATTTCTTTCTGTAGGCTGTCTTGGTTGCAGCATACTAGATCTGGGGATTCACAGTAGAGCATCATGGGATGTACACTAGGTCTCGAGCTTCTCTGAGAGTTTGAGCTTGAAAGTGGCCGATTCGGAACCGCGGGATGGCCTCTGACCCACGTGTAAGAACAAAAAGGCGAGATGAACAACTCTCATGGAACGTTATGGTAAGGACATAACTTTTATTTTTATTAAACAAGGGAAATGCAGGATTTATTGCATGCAACTGAACAAGTGGTAAAGCATACTTAGCAATGTGGTTTTGATTCTCTGGAGGACTCTTGCAGGGCCGCTGTTATGGGTTCTGTCATTAGGAGGCATGCTTGGTTAAAGGAACAGAATCTGCCTTATGTTAAAGCAAAATTATTAGATGCTCCATTACAGCATGGTACTTTGGTGTTAAAGCAGAAGAGGTGTTGAAGAAAATGGAGGACAAAGCAAAATCTATGCAGACAGTTAAGGATTTCTTACAGGTGCAGCCACCTAGATTTAGCAGGAACTGGCCTACAAAGAATTGGCCCTTTCCAGTGAGAGAGAGGCCACAAAGAGGTAGATACAGACGCCCCAGAGGCAGATCCCAGCCCCAAGGCTCGTACAGGCCTAAACAGTGGGGTGCTATTACCTCCAAAAGCGGAGAAGACAAATCACAGCCATACAGGAAACAGTCCCAATGACTTTCCTCTGCCAGCACCAAGCACTTCTCTTCTGGCAGCCTCTTTAGGGGGAAAACTAGCACTTTTTTTTCGCAAAATTGGCACATGATCACCCAGGACAAATGGGTCTTGAATATAGTGTCTCAGGGCTACAGCTTCCACTTTCACACCTTGCCAAGGGCAAAAGGTATGCCAGACCTGCCACACAATCAATGGGCAGAGGCACATAAACAAGTTTCATCTCTCATGGACATGAGGGCCATTCAGCGAGTACCACAGCAAGAGCAGGGACAAGGATTTTATTTGAGACTTTTCTTGGTACCCAGAAAGGACAATGCCTGGAGACCAATACTGGACCTGTCTATTCTAAACACATTTCTGGACGTTCCAAAATTTAAAATGTTGACTCTGCAGCAGCTTCTGCCCATGCTGGGCAAGAAGGCTTGGCTTGTAACTTTGGACCTAAAAGAGGCATACCTGCATGTCCCAGTCGGACAATCTTGCAGAAGATACCTCAGATTCATAGCTGGCTCAATGCACTACCAATTCTCTGCACTGCCCTTTGGCTTATCTACTGCGCCAAGCGTCTACACAAAATGCCTGGCACCAGTAATTGCATTTTGCAGACAAAGAGGAATTCAAATATATCCTGACTTGGACGACTGCCTTATTCAAGGAGAGAACAAGGACATTCTACTAAAGCATCTGGTGTTTGTAAAAAGACAACTAATTTGCCTGGGGTACACAGTAAACGAAAAGAAATCAAAACTTGTACCCCCTCAAGAGAATATTCCTGGGTGCAAGCTTAAATACAACTGCCCAGATGTCTTAACTCACACCCGACAAAAAAAGGCAACTGACTTCTTACTTCAAAATGTTGGCAACAAAGACCCAGTTATCTGCAAGAAACATTCTGCAGGATTTGGGCTTCATGGCATCCTGCATTCTGCTAATTCTATATGCCAGACTGCATATGAGGAAACTACAATGGTATCTAAAAAGTGTTTGGACACAACATTGCCACAGCCTGGAAACATTAATTACCCTCATTCCCTGCCTGCAACAGGAGTTTCGATGGTGGGCACAGGCCTGTCACCACAACCAGGGACAGCCATTCACTTTACCCACTGCCAGGCAGACACTAACAACGGATGCATCAGATTATGCCTGGGGGGCCCACATGGCAGGAAAATGTATTCAGGGCACATGGCCCACAAACCAGATGCATCTTCATATCAGTCAAAAAGAGATGCTAGCTGTTCAGAATGCCCTGACAGCTTTCAGGGATCTACTTCATCCAGGACAACTACTGATAAAGACGGACAATACTACAGTCATGTGGTACATAAATAAGCAAGGAAGCACACATTCCTATCCCCTCTGCAGACAAGCCATGACTTTGTGGGACACAGCATTGACTTATCAAGTTCACCTCACCTGCAAGCACAATTCCTGCCAGGAAAGATAAATACTCTGGCAGACTAAGCAGAGAAACCCCAGGGATCCCCACGAGTGGAAACTGGATCCAGAAGTCTTCAGCATGATAACAAGGAAATGGGGATTCCCAGACATACATTTATTTGCCTCCCCTCACAACTGCCAACTACAGAGATTCTGCACAAGGACTTAACACAAGCAAGCATGGAAAGTGGATGCCTTATCCTTCAGCTGGAAAAACCTAACCGTGTATGCCTTTCCTCCACTGCCTCTCCTCCCCATGGTACTCCTGAAGTTCAGACAAGAGAAGCCAAAAATGATACTGATTGCCCCAGACTGGCCACGCCAGCACTGGTACCCAATCCTAAAGAACTTGTCTCAAGGTCCAGCCTGGATATTGCCTCAAATTCCTCACTTACTGACCCAACAAATCAATCAGATCCTGCGCAGCCAACTCAGGACATAAAATCTGGCAGCATGGCAGATAATGTAGCCATTCAGAACACTCCTCTCTCCAAAGCTGTGATGGATGTTATTTTGGAGGCCAGGAGACCTAGTACCAGAAAATATTATGCAGAAAAATGGAAGAGATTCTGTGCTTGGAACCAGGCACAAGGAATTGACACGTTTGTACCAAATATCCCTCGGATTTTACAATACTTAACTGAAATGCTGGACAAAGGCCTATCCTTTTCATCAATTAAGATCCATGCCTCTGCCATTTCAGCCCATTACAATACAGAACCACTTATCTTTTCTCATCCTTTAATAAGACAGTACCTCAGAGGGGCCAAAAACATAAGACCTCCAAGGAGAGCACTAGTACCTGCATGGGACCTCAATTATGTCTTGGAAACTCACACTGCCTCCTTTTGAGCCAGCCTCAACAGCTGATATAAAATTCTTATCCTGGAAAACAGCTCTGCGCCTAGCAATAACCTCTGCAAGACGAGTGTCTGAGTTACAGGCACTCATGGCTGTGGAACCTTTTATCATTTTCCATCCAGACAGGGTTTCTCTGAGGAAAAACCCGACATTTATGCCTAAGGTGGTGTCCAGTGTGGCCCTTAACCAAACCACTTGCCTACCTTTTATCCAGACCCACAGAGCAAGGGTGAGAAACTTCTGCATTCTTTGGACATACACAGACAGCTACCCTTCTACTTGGACAGAACTAAAGCTTTCAGAAAGACTGAGCAACTTTCAGTGGCATGTGCTGCAGGATCACTAGGAAAGGCCATCTCAAAACAGACCATTTCAAAATGGATAGGCCATTGCATTCGTTTCTGCTGTTCACAACATGGCAAATCAGTGCCTAAGGGCATTAGGCCACATTCAACCAGAGCAGCAGCCACTTCAGCAGCTTCCTCAGGGGAGTACCAACCAAAGACATCTTAGAGGCTGCAACTTGGAGTTCAGTGCACACTTTTACAAAACACTACCACTTACCTCTCTACTCTAAATCCAGAGCAGGCTTTGCCACTTCAGTTCTGCAGGGCCTCATAGCCTCTCCTAATCCTATTTAGCCCCAGCCACCCATCCTCAGCTTTGGGATGCAGCCCAAGAGTAATGACTGCAACAGTGAAACACGAACATAGTACAGTTGTGTACACTTACCATAAATGTAGATGTTCTAGTGTATTAACTGTTGCAGTCCTGGATTCCCTCCCTCAAGCCCCCTAATCTCTCTCTCTTTACTCTGTGTATACTGCCCACCCCTTGCAGGGTGTTGATATTCGTGTTCACTTTTTACTGGCGGAGATTTTTCCATCCTAGCTTAGTTCCCTATTGGGGGCTCCTGACATTTGGGGCAAGAAAAACTGATGTAATGCCATCTGCTGCCTATTTTTATACCCCTGATGACCTGATGTCAGACCTGGAGTGATAGCAACCGACACAGAAGTACTAAGTCTCTGGTATTCGGGCTGACTGAGGGCTACCCGCAGGCAGATAACCC